>NW_012114364.1:1999281-1999664 GCF_000951035.1 Colobus angolensis palliatus | reverse complement strand
GTTGGTAGGCTATTAATTATTGCCTCAATTTCAGAGCCTGCTATGGGTCTATTCAGGGAATCAGCTTCTTCCTAGTTTAGTCTTGGGAGAGTGTAAGTGTCCAGGAACTTATCCATTTCTTCTAGATTTTCCAGTTGACATGAGTAGAGGTGTTTATAGTATTCTCTGATGGTAGTTTGTATTTCTGTGGGGTCAGTGGTGAAATTCCCTTTTTCATTTTTTATTGTGTCTATTTGATTGTTCTCTCTTTTCTTCTTTATTAGTCTTGCTAGCAGTCAATCAATTTTGTTGATTTTTTCAAAAAAACAACTCCTGGGTTCATTGATTTTTTGGAGGGTTTTTGTGTCTCTATCTCCTTCAGTTCTGCTCTGATCTTAGTTATT
>NW_012114364.1:1939521-1996391 GCF_000951035.1 Colobus angolensis palliatus | reverse complement strand
TGTTGTTGTTGTTGTTGTTTAGCTGTGCCCTGTCCCCAGAGGTGGAGTCTACAGAGACTGGCAGGCCTCCTTGAGCTGCTGTGAGCTCCACCCAGTTCAATCTTCCCAGGGCTTTGTTTACCTACTTAAGCCTCAGCAATGGTGGGCGCCCCTCCCCCAGCCTCACTGCTGCCTTGCAGTTAGATCCCAGACTGCTGTGCTAGCAATGAGGAAGGCTCCGTGGGCGTGGGACCCTCCCAGCCAAGTGTGGGATATAATCTCCTGATGTGCCCGTTTGCTTAAAGTACAGTATTGGGGTGGGAGTTACCCGATTTTCCAGATGTTGTGTGTCTCAGTTCCCCTGGCTAGGAAAAGGGATTCCCTTCCCCCTTGCACTTCCCAGGTGAGGGGATGCCTCGCCCTGCTTCAGCTCTGGCTGGTCGGGCTGCAACAGCTGACCAGCACCAATTGTCCGGCACTCCCTAGTGAGATAAACCCAGTACCTCAGTTGAAAATGCAGAAATCACCTGTCTTCTGTGTTGCTCGCGCTGGGAGCTGGAGACTGGAGCTGTTCCTATTTGGCCATCTTGCTCTGCCCCCCTCACTTTAGAATTCTATTTTTAATTTCTTGAGGACCCTCCCTATTGTTTTACAAATGGCTGTACCAATTTCCATTCCCACCAACAATGTACCAAGGTTATCTTCTTTCAACATCCATCCCAATACTTGTTATCTCTTGTGTTTTTGATAATAGCCATCATAACAGGTGTGGGGTAATATGTCATTGTGATTTTGTTCTGCGTTTCCTGATGATTAGTGATGCTGAGAACCTTTTTGTATACCTGTTGACCATTTGCTTGTCTTCTTTTCAAAGATGTCATTCAGGTCCTTTGCCCAGTTTAATCAGATTAGTTGTGGGGTTTGTTTTGCAATTTAGCTGTATGGATTGCTTACATATTTTGGATATTAACCCCTTATTGGATATACAGTTTGCACATATTTCATCCCAATCCACAGGTTGTCTTTTCACTTTTTTGCTTGTTTCCTTTGCTGTGTGGAAGTTTATTAGTTTGATGCATTCCCATTTGTGTATTTGTGCTTTAGCTTCCTGAGTTCTTAGTGTTCCATCAAAAAAACATAGCCAAGGCCAATGTCAAGGAGCTCTCCCCTTATTCACAAGAGCCAAGATATGGAAACAACTTGAGTGTCTATGGACAGACGAATGGATACAGAATGGTATATACATACAATGAAATATTATTCAGCCTTAAAAAAGAGATACTGCCATTTGCAACAATATGAGTGCACCTGAGGAACACTATGCTAAGTAAAGCCAGATGCAGAAAGAAAAATACTGCATGATCTTACTTATATGTGAAATCTTAATAAGTGAAATTGAACACATAGAAAATGAGAACAGAATAATGGTTAGTAGGTGTGGTGAGGAGAGGAAATGAGGAGATACAGGTCCAAGGGTACAAATTTGCAGTTATGTAGATGACTAAGTCTAGAGATCTCATGTACAAAAAGAAGGCTATAGCTAAGAATAGGGTATTGTATATTTTAAATCTGCAAAGAGAGTAGATTTTAGGTGGTCTTACTATTAATACAAAAAAGAAAAAAACAGGTAACTATAGGAGATAATGGACATGTTAAATTGCTTACCTGCAGTAATCATTTCACTGGATATGCATATCAAAACATGTTGTACACCATAATTTTATACAATTAAAAAAAGGAAAAAGAAAGAACATGGAATAAAGAGGGTTGCTTCCTTTTACTTTTCCTCTATTTTATTCCCTGTCTAAAAAGAAGGATAAATAATATCATAGATGGTGTTGATGAAATTCTGGCTGCATGGAGAGTATCTAAGGAGTACCATCAATGCCCAATGTTGGTACCAGCTGAGGTTGATAAGATAGCCTGAAGGTTGTATATTTTTAAATGTACAGTTGCTAAAGGTTTTTGTTTGTTTGTTTGTTTGTTTGTTTTAGCATATCTAGTGAAGGACAGTGTATTAAACTGTCAGGGGAACCAACTCCAGGTTTTGCTGAAAACAGAGATTAGCATCTATCTTGTGCTTTATCCTTTACAAAGAGCTCCTCTGTGTTCACTCACTTAAACCTTGCTGATGGGGTTCCATATCTCTGAACTGGCTTCCTTTGGGTCTAAAATGAGGCAAGAACTACATTTGCCCTGTTCTCTGAACAAAACCTGCTGCAGAGAAAGGACAATACTCATGCTTCTCATGTATTAGAATGAGGTCCCTTCCTCTGCTTTTAAGAGGCATCCAGTAGCCAAGAAGGAAACATCCTCCTTATGGCCTAATGAGAACTTGTCACTCCTATGGTACACGGAATCACAATCCTCGCACTACACAGAATAGGAGGACCCAAAGGATCCCTGGTGACCATTTCATTTTCTTTGTCTTCCTCTCATTTTACACAAGAGAGAGCCAAGCCTTAGACAGGATGAGTGGTCCAGTCATAAGTGACAGTATTGCATTTCTATGACAACCAAAGGCATTTCTTATATAGATTGTGGATACTTCTTTTCGGAGGTGGGTGCTAAAATACTGACACTATCTTTCATTTATGATATCTTTATGGTTTATAAAATCTCCTTATTTGAATGTTAAAAAGTAACTAAAATGTATGACAGGTAGCTAGGATTTTAATATAATTTTTTGAATGATAGTATCCAACATAAATTTAGTCATATTGGCATTACATTTAGCCAAGTAAGCGTATTAGTAATGGCATTAATAATCAAATTCCTATTAAGGAAAATTCCCGACTTTTTCTATCTAGAACTAAATAGCACATGGTAGCGGTAAGTTTGGAAGGCAACTGTGATTATAGCAATGAATACAACTGACATATTTACTGAAATTGATCCTTTTCTCTGTGTGATTAGCACAGTAATTCTAACTTACGCCCCACCCGAGGAATAGACAATTGGGCCTGTGGAAACATGGTCCTTGCTGAGATCAGGGCATTGTTTCATAATGGCAAGAGGAAGTAATAATGTTCCTAACAGGCAAGCAGAAGTGGGTGGAGTCACTAAAATCCTAAGAACACACTGCTTTTTCCCATTGTTGGTTTTGACCTTTATGTTCTCTCTGTGATATTTTTCTGCTATGTTTTTCTAGGCTCTCATTTCAAAATGAACAGTTTGTGAAAAAAAGGAAAATAAACAACAAGCCAAAGGCAACACTTTCCCTGGAACTTAACTGGCCAGGTCACTCTTCCCTCCAGGAATAGTCTCCCTGTTTGCTTTTTTGATGCTTCAATTTCATACTTCCAGTTATTATCACGGAAACATCCAGCTATACCCATATTTATTCCACAGAGAAATATAATATTCATAAATTATATGACTGAACCCAAAACCCCGTTAATAATTACAAGACTGATTATAAATAAACATCTCCCTTTCAACTCAGGATTTTAAATTCATGCATTTCACATATCTCCCTCACACCTTTCACTGTGGAAAACTTGATAAATAACAAAAAAGCTACTTTAATCAGGTGTATCTCCAAGGTTTTAGAACATCAATTTGTTTTGTTGGCATCATTGGACAATAGGTCAGGAGGACCATCCCCAAATTCCTAATTACAAAACAAACATGAAAAAAATATTCGTAGTATTCAGTCAGAGGTTAGGAAAAAGGAAAGGAAGAAGAATTTGTGACTCTCCTCAATTCTGACCCCTGCCTTGACCTGAGATTTTATAACACCACACACAGGATGGACAGTACTTATGGAATGCTTACTTTAAATCAGGTGCTGGGCTAAGCACCAGTTTCCACAGATCATTTCCTTTAGTCCTTGCTGTAACTTGTCAAATAGGTAGTATTACTCTGCCTCCCATTATTACAGATGAGGAAATTGAAGCTCAGAGAGATGAAGACCTTTTTGTAAGGTTACAGACCCAATAAATCATTAAGCAGATATTTCAGCCAAGGCCAGTAAATGGTCAGAATCAATCGTGAAGTTGATCTACAGCTGATGCTTAACCAAATCAGTACCATAAGACTGAAGTAACATTAGAATGTCACTATCACAATGTTTATATGATTGGCAAGCAAAACCACAGCCTGTGGGCCACGAGTGTGTCCATGTGTTTACATTTTGTCTTTAGTCTTTTCCCCAAGACAACAACAGAGCTAAATAGTTGCAAAAGAGACTGTATGACCCACAAAGCTTAAAATATTTGCTATCTGACCTTTATAAAAGAATCTGTCAGTACCTGGTTTATATTCTTTTCCCTGGGAGGTATTCTAAATTCTCTGCCTCAGCAGTTCAGAGAAGGGGAAAGAGAACTACTGTTTTTCCTACAGAATAGGAAGATGATCTAGGCCATAAATGTTAATTGCTGGTCTGTGGGTCACTTAAACAGTTCAGGAATGGGATTTAGAGAGACCCTGAGCTGGATGCAAAAGGAAATACGTTTGTCCCTTTCCAGGTATTTTGAAGATTAGGAGAGGGAAGAGGGCTTAATCTAATCAAATTATGTTATTATATTGATTTACTCCAAACAAATGTAGGGTTCTGGGCTGTCACTAGGCCCAACCAGAGCTATGCGGTGATCCACTTACCGGTTCAGCACATAGAACAGCTTCTTACTGCAAGAATTAAAGAAAATATGCCTTGCAGCTATGATCATAAATCTTTTTCTCTCTGCTTATACTTGAGCTAGCTTAGGTTAAAACACAATGTAAAATATAGGCATGGCAAAGTTTATGCATCTTTTGATTTTTATACCAGATTTGGGTTCAAATCTTGGCTTCTGTAAAGGCTATTTCAGCTTACACAATTTACCATGTCCACACCTCTGATGAGACACAAGTGCTGGGTTCTTGTGCTTTTTGTGTGTAAGGTTCTTGCTGATAGAAAACGTTTTGGCCAGGCACATTGGCCCACGTCTGTAATCCCAGCACTTAGGGAGGCCAAGGAGTAGAGACCAGCCTGGGCAATACAGTGATAACTGTTCTCTACAAAACATAAAAAAATATTAACCACATGTGGTGGCACACACCGATAGTCCCATCTCCTCGGTAGGCTGAGGTGAGAAGATCACTTGAGTCTGGGAGGTCAAGGCTGCGGTGAGCCATGATCACGCCACTATACTCCAGCCTGGGTGACAGAATGAGACTTTGTCTCAAAAATAAATAAATGAATAAATAAAATAAAATAAAATTGTGCAGGAATCCGGCATCTGTATCTTCTAAAAATATATCACACAGTGGGATCTTTTGTGTAAAAGGAGGCCTCAGCTGGAAAGGCTGGAGCTTGACCAAAATTTGTATTTTCTCAACACAAAGTTCTATTTTAAGATATTCTGTAAGATTGCTCATGGAAAGGCCAGGCAAAACCGTCCCACACAATTAGAGAGGCCTCAGTGAGGCCATATGTTTTAGGAACCGTCTATGGGTTTATTGTCTGGAACAGAGGGGAAGATGGAGTCTCTGCCAAGGGCATCACCATCCCTGGAATTATTGTAAATTTTTCTTACTCAACTCAGCCGGCTTATGTTTTGGGCCATTATGGCTAATTTAGGGTTTTCTCCTCTTTTAATACTCAGCTCAGACCTACAAGAGCATGATCCTTGATGGCCTGAATTGGTCTTAGTGACCTACCCACCTGCCTGTACTTATATAGTGTTCTGGGTTTAACAGTACATTATAATGAAATATGTTCATGTGTTGCCTCCCATGCAGATTTCCAGCTCCTCTATGCACATTCTCTCTCTCTCTCATCCTAGAACACACCACACAGTAACAATCTGAAAACCTTACACAGCATTTCCCACATGCCAGAAACTGTCCTGTGCATCTTTCACATACTATTTTATTCTTACACTATACTCAGGAGATAAACATTAGTATTTTACATTGTAAAATGAAGACACTAAGGCACCGAGTGGTTAAGTAACTTGCCTAAGATCACACAGCTATTCAATGGCAGAACTTGGAGCAGAGCCAGAAAGTTTAACTCCAGACCCCGCACTCAACCACTAACCTTAACGTGCCTCATAGATTCTCAGTAAATGTTTGTTTGACTGATCTGAACATTACTCAGCACAGATGAGTTCATAAAAACATCTGTTCTGGCCTTGAAGGAGAAAGAGCAGTCTTAATAGTCTTTTAAAGTCTCAGATTCTTAAAAGTTTTCTCAGGACATAGATAAATGAAAATAGGCAAAGATTTCTAAAAAATATCAATAGCTTTGATCTGCACATTACACAAAATTTCATTTGACCACCAAAGGTCTCTTCAGTTACAAAATCTCTTTAAGGACAAACGTGGAATGGCTGTGTTTTAGAAATCAATTGATGTGAAGATATTTACTACATACTTCCATCTAAAACAATAGAAGTTTCTGGATGCAAGGTCAGTTAGCTATTTTTTTCTTTTCTTTTTTTTTACATCGTTGGCATCAGCTGTAAAGGGTTTGAGTACTAAGTCTGCCAACATCCATTCCCAAAGTTGCTCTGATTAAGCAGTCAACATCATTAGAAAATACAACCACTGTTAGTACCTTTATTCAGGCAGAAGGTTTAACACAGGGCAGAATTGTTTTGAAGTTTCTCATAAAAGCTCTGACTATTGAAAGAGAAAGAAGAAAAAATTATGCCAGCAGAACTCAGAGGAAGTTATATTACTGAACTTAAATACCCCTGTGTTTACAGAATGACCTCAGTTAGCATGAGGCAGAAGGGAGGAATGAGTCTGTTGTGGTCTGTGAGAATCGTGTTTAATAGAAAGGGGTATGACAGGGACTTAACAGAATCTGATACCTAAGAGTGATTTTGCAGATCTGTGTGGGAAAAAAAAGATGCATTAAAAAAAATTCACACAAAAAACTCTACATTGAGTTCCCTACCATACCCACTGAAATGATCATAACAATGATCATGACAATGATATGTAATAATACATAAATAAAATAATAGGACACACATGCCAGACTGACATTTTGTTTTATATTTTTAAAAATATATATATTTTAAATATATATTGCCAAATATTATAGCAAAATCAAATACATTATTTAAAAATAGTAGAAGAGTGCAATGAACTTCTGTCTTATTTGTTCATTCACTCATTCATTTATTTTTGGCAGCCCGGAGATTATTCCCCCTTCTTACAGTGCTTGGATTTCCTGCTGGGAACTTCCCTGTTGCCTCACTTTGAGAAGTCTGGGTGGAATCCCAAGGGGTTCTGCCTGCCCTAACTCCCTCCATGGAACTCAAGAGGAGGCTTCTTGATCAGTCAGTCATCTCAGTGCCCTGCTAGGGACAAGGGGCAGGCATGTGACTAATCTTAAGTTCAGCCAAAAAGCTTTCTTTTCTTCGGACTTTGTTGCATATTTCCAAAAAACTGGTGTTAAGTTTACCTGTTTGTTTCTGAGAGGGTGCTCAAGAGGGATTGTCCAGATGCCTGTTTCCTGTCTTGGGCGTGCCGGGTTCTTCACTTCCCTTCAATTCTGTATGCTTTCCTAGCCTCTTCCAACAGTTTCCCCTTTTCTTAAGTGATATCAGCTCTGCTTCAATTGTTTGCCCCCAGTGAATAAGTGCTGGGTACCAGCTAATCAGGAAACCAAGTAAAAATCATGCTGACTAAATTGACCAATCAGGCCATAAGTGAGGACAGAAGCTTGGAAGAGGCCCAGACTGAGGATTCTTGGGAGACTGGGCAAATACTGTTTGGGTGTCAGGTGTGGCAGTGCCAAGAGAGCCAGGTGAAGGTCACCAGGGCTGTGACATTTAGTGAGGCTGACAAAGCCCCAGAAACACAGCATCATGAGTGGCAGTCTCAAAGAATGTTCAAAATTAAGGTTCAAAATAAAGCAACTAGGTCACAGATCACAACATAGCATGCTGGAATATTCTAAAGAAGGATACTGCATTTCTCTTCCCTCTGGCTGTGTGCTCACCTTTCGCATGCACTTGACTGAACAATGAAATTAGGCTTATCGGTTTCATTTTGTTTATAGCTGATTTTACAGCCCCGCTCATCATTAAAACTGTTTCCATCTGAATTCACAGACTCAAAAACTTTCCCAGGAGCCTTATTTTCATAAATTCACTTAGAATGAGCTCATGTTAAGTTTTATATATCATTTTAAAATTCTAAAGTTAAAACCCCAGATAAAATTACATCTTCCATTTAAAACTTTTACGAAAGATAATTTTCCTTAGTCAATACTGCCAGGCCTATGTTACCTCATTTGTTTGGAAACAATTTGTAAGCAAAGAAATAAGCAGGAAGATATTTACTTTTATCTGTCTAGTCATACCTGAATAGGGACTCTCTTGAGAGCCAAATTTCATTCTGTTTCACAGTTTTCCAAGAGAAAAGCAGCAGCAGCAACACAGTGGACACAGTCAGGGTGGTGGCCCCACATCGATTCAGCCAAGTACAGAGCTTGCTCAGTCCATGCACAAAAAGGATGCAGTAGCCCATGCTGGAAAACAGAGTGGAAGGAACAGGATTACTTTGGGGGTGCAATGGCTCCCCCGCCGAATTATCTCCTAGAAAACTAACCTTCATATGAAGCTTGTCCTGTGCTAGAGAAACAAACAGAAACTCCCCTGCCTTAGACAACATTAACATGTTAGTTCTCTAAAGCTCTGCACTAGCATGTTTGCTATGTCTTGTCGAAATATTTCTTGCTATTTCTTCAGTGTAGAGAATGATAGAGTCATCTTACAGGCTCAAAGTGCCCTGGATTTCAGCAGCTGAGGCATCATGAGAAGTCCCACATATAAGCTCTTGGGTCCTGAACGGATCCTCTGACCCAAGCTCCCTCGTGTCACTGTCATTGTATAACCCTATTGGCACTATGTGCCCAAATTTGGAGTCTATGCAGCCACAGGTCACATCACAGCTTTGTAGGGACAGTGTCTGAAAGCTCTGCATCAGGTCCTGGAAGGGATGCTGGTCACCAAGGAGGACTGTTCTCTGTTTCCAGGGCCAGCTGAAGCCCTTAAACTTTGGAAAATCTACCCACAGGCTGACTCCTGAGCCTCACAACTGGGAGCTCATCACAGACAAGCTGTATTGATATGCCTAGCTTTACCGGTAGGTACAGGGCTTATGTGTTATCTGAGTAGCACTTTGCACATCAGCATTACATCTCTAAAAGCCTTTGGCTTGGTGCCACGTGGTCCCTCACATCATCTATGTGCCCATAGAGACACTTCCTGCCTGCCACTTGGACACAGAAGAATATAAACTTGCAGTTTGTACCCATTATTGTTGTGTGTATTTTAGCTGAAATCTGACTTTTTTTTTTTTTTTTTCAGACAGGGTCTCACTTTGTCTTCCAGGTTGGAGTGCAGTGGTGCGATCATGGCTCACTGAAGCCTCAACCTCCTGGGCTCAAGTGATCCTCCCTCCTCAGCCTCCCCAGTAGTTGGGAATATAGGTGCTCACCACTACACCCAACTAATTTTTGTATTTTTCTGTAGAGATGGGGTTTCGCTATGCTGCCCAGGCTGGTCTCGAACTCTTGGACTAAAGTGATCCACCTGCCTTGGCCTCCCAAAGTACTGGGATTACAGGTGTGATTCTTCCCAAAAATGATAACTA
Organism: Colobus angolensis palliatus; assembly: GCF_000951035.1. Classification (NCBI taxonomy): domain Eukaryota; kingdom Metazoa; phylum Chordata; class Mammalia; order Primates; family Cercopithecidae; genus Colobus; species Colobus angolensis. Next base: position 1,986,812 of record NW_012114364.1, on the reverse strand, counting down.
CAAATTATTACAGAATATCTTCAGAAAGAAGTAAGCTTGTGTAAAGGCATCCTATATTAGAAACCATTACTAACAGAAGTATTAATACAGCCCCAAGTAAATATAGCCCATATACTTGTTCTCTTTTTTATTCATTCTTTCTCTTATGTGGCTGGCAATATTCTAGGCACTAAACATACTATTTATAATAAAACACTGGCTCCACAATCAGAGAACGGCAGTCTAGTGAATCAGGTTGCTCTAGTTAATAGAAACAACTAAATATTCTCATTCCTAAACACACCTCCTTAAGAAAACTTTTTTCTCCACCTTCTGTTCTCTGTATCAAGAGCAGAAAAACAACAGAGAAGCATTTGAGGTTTCTGACTTGGGAGACCCTGGGAATCAAGTTGGAGCTTTAATTTCTTCCTTCAAGTCCCGTAAGTCGGTTAGTCCAGCTCCATAAGTTTAGGGTTCACTGTTCGGCCAAAGAGAGTGACTGTCCTACTCCCCAGTGAGGAGGATGATTTGAGCTTAAGGAGACCCATGTTCCCCAAACCCCCACCACAAGCACTGGATTTGACTGCCACAGATATCTTGCAAGAGCCTTGCACTTGTCAGAACAGAGTCTCTAATGTAAAAACAAAAACCCAAAGCAAAAACCTCTTCTCACTTCCACAACTCCCTTGTTCAACCTTAAAGGTATGGAGCTTTTCTATAAGTCTCACTTATATGGTACAACTGACCTTGCTGGTGTCATTTGCTGTGCCTGACCACAATGGCTGCTCAAGTTCATAAGCCTGCTTTGCCCCCTGTTCCTGTAGCCGCAGCTGCTCCCAACACAAACTGAGCGGGGCATCTTATGAAGCCCTCTGGGCTCCGTTCTTTCATTCATCAGATATTTAACTATGTACTTAACACTATTGCAGATATCAAGAACATATCAGTGAACAAAAGAGACAATAATCCTTATCCTTGTGGAATTCACATGGGTGGGGAATAACAGTTAGTGAATAAGTAAAAAACACATAGGGCACGTACATTGGTTGAGATTTTAATGTGGGTGGTAACAGAAGGCCTCACTGACATTTGAGGAAGACCTGAAATGCACAGGGAACGTGCCACACTGATACATCCTTACAACCCTATGGATCACCTTTGTTAATGTTTAACCCATGAAAACACTAAAGAAAAAGGTTAACTGGCTTGCTGAATTAAGTCTTGTGATAGTGTTAGGTCTTGGGACCCCAACTGACTATGCCAAAGGGAAAAAAATATTAAGTTGAAAGCTGACTCATGCAAGAAAGTACCTTTCCTTTTTTTACTAAGCAGTTAGCTACAGATGAAAGCTTAACTATCTCCACAGATAGCTACTCTAGGTTCACCTTATCTTATGTAAAGTGCTGATTTACTGGGGGTGAGAAGAATACATAACTGACCATTCCCCTATCTGCTCCTTTTCTCTGGCAACATGGGGATTCAGTCATGTGACCATACATTCCCACTTTCCCCTCCAGCCTGCTTTTCCCCTTTAAATACTAAAGACCTCAAAATCATCTTCAGAGAAAGGCACAGACTGCAGATTGTTTCTGTGATTCTGTGTTCCTTTCTTCCAGGCATGTCCTTAATCTTGGCAAAATACATCTCCAAATTCATTCACACATGGCTCAGATACTTTTTGGTTTCCAGGTCACCCATCTAGTAAATAATAGAGCAAAGATATAAACCCAGGAATTTCAGATTCCAGAGCCCACACTCCATGTGCAGTCCTGCTGTAGAGGATTTGACTTGACCAGCTGATTCCTGTGTTCCTAACACCTTATCACACAACGTCACCTACTTTCTTCCCAACTACTGCATTCATGACATCTCAATAGTCATTTTCTGCCTCCTTGTAGGAACAGAGCTGCCACCTGGCAGAACAAAGGGGAAGGAGAACACTGGGATTCCAACAGCTCCAGAGCAATGGCCACAAAGTGGCAGAAGACAAGAATAAGGAAGCTAACACCACAAATATTTAGCTGCATTATGTGTTTGTGTGTCTAGGGAGCACTTCCCGTGTGGCGGGCACTGCGCTAAGTGCTTTGTATGGGCCTGTCCACAATATTTGCAGTGCATGGGGGCAAGGACAGTACTGGTTTTAAATATACTATCTAATTAAAACATTTAATCCTCATTATCCTCCATTTCATAAATGAGGAAACTAAAGCTTAAAAGAGTTAAGTAACTTGCCCACAGTCCCAGAACTAGGAATGGGGTCAGATCTGGAAGTTCAGTGCCCTAATGCTCTGCTATAATCTAGGGGCCGGCAATAATTAAGGCTTTCAGCCCATGCCGTCTTTGTTGTTAGTATTCAACTCTGTCTTTGTAGCAGGAAAACAGTCATCCACACCATGTAAACAAATGAGCATGGCTGTGTACCAGTAAAATTTATTTATAAAAACAGGCAGCAAGCCACATTTGGCTCATGGGCCATGTACAGCAAGGAAAAAAAACAAGAAAAAAACTTTTATCTGAGGAATGAAGTCCTTTTCATTATCAGGCCTAGAGAGGCATTAAAATGAGACTGCAATCTCATCCTATTCCCCTCTTTGAGCTATGTATTCATTTTTTGAAACTGCTTGTTATTGCTACAAGACGCAATAAAGTAATCTAATAATGCCACACAAGACACTATAACCCACAACCTACAGCTTAACAATGGATAGCCAACACTAGTCAATGTTATTCAATGTAAATCAATGAGAATTCCTGACAAACAACTTTGTATCAGCCCACTCCCTGCCTACCCCCTTTTGCCTTTAAAAATCCACTTGTGGCCAGGCATGGTGGCTCATGCCTATAATCTCAGCACTTTGGGAGGCCACGGCGGGCAGATCACAAAGTCAGGAGTTCGAGACCAGCCTGATCAACATGGTGAAACCTTGTCTGTACTAAAAATACAAAAATTAGCTGGGCATGGTGGTGCGTGCCTGTAATCTCAGCTACTCGGGAGGCTGAGGCAGGAGAACTGTTTGAACCCAAGAGGTGGAGGCTGCAGTGAGCCGAGATCGTGTGCCACTGAACTCCAGCCTGGGAAACAGAGTGAGACTCCATCTCAAACAAACAAACAAAAACTAAACAAAACCCACTCGTAACTGCTGCTAATTGGACTGTGTAAATTCAGGGCAACTTGAATCTATTCTGCTGGGTTGGCATCCTCAGCCTTGGCCCAAATAAACTCTCTACTTTATTAATTTTGCCTCAGCCTCTTCCTTTTAGGTTGACAATAATTTGTGGATCCCTGCTATAACCAGAATGAAGGAGAACACATTCCTTTTCAGTCAGCACCTGTATCAAGTAACATGAAAAATTTTAAATCAAATATCCTTATTATTGACATATGGTTTAAAGAAATGTTAAGCCATATAAAATAATCTCTACTTAGGTTTGTAAATTTCTTAGAGAGTATCACATTCTTAAAAGTCTGACACAAATATCACAGAGATCAAGATGTTTCTCCACCATGAAACTTCATCTTTCAGCATCTGCTTGAATGCAGATCTCAGCAGCAGGGGAGAGAAACACACTCTTTCTCTCCATCGCTAGGGGCAGGACATGGCCTCCTTTTGAAAGTGGGAAGTCAAGCCAATGAGAAGCGACATGCTTTTCTGGCCTTCGGGGAGATGAAACCATTGTCCGGCTTGCTCTGGTCAGTCTGGTGAAGGAGGTTCTGGGCTGCTGATCAGAGGCCTTCACAACACGCACAAAAGAGCCAGTGCAAATACTGACACTTCACAAAATCATAACCTGGAGAGACCAAAGCCAAACTCAGGCTGCTGACTGTGTGGTTTAGCTCAGTAGTAAGAAGCATTTTCAAAGCACGTTTGAGAAAGAACCACCACCACTGCCAGAATGTAGCGATCTGACACACAGAGACACCTCTCTCCTTAACAGGCTGGGGGTATCTCCAGTTTTGATTTTATTGACAAACTGCTAGGCATGCAGCACTTAAATAACTAAAAACACTTGCATTTCTCTTTCTGCTTTTATGATGCACATTTGAAGAGAATTTAATAGGAAATGCAAACCACCAAGGTTTGTCCTTTCACATCAGAATAACAAATGTTTAAAATCTGTTGTCTGGGGACTTGTTAGCAGCAAATCATTGCGTAAGAGTTAGTCCAAAGCACTTTCCTGAAACTCACCAAGAAGATTTTAAGTGAAAACAAAACGAAACAAAACAAAACACTTCTCATTCACATTTACAGCAGAATTCACAGAAGTGGAAAGATGACAGCTTTCTACCTCTGGCCCAGACATTTTATATTTGCTATGGCTTCACTTTCTGCTTAATTATACGCAACAAAGAGTATCTTTTTGCTAATAAGTAGAACTGAAATTCTACCTTTTAATTTGTCCACAAGCTATAATAACTCACTGAGAGTATCTATAAGTAGCATTATTAATACAAGACAGAGGTAATCTTACCATTATACTCCTTTAAAGAATTCCCAATTTTAGAGAGTCTAAGTGAAACCTAGTCCGAATTCGCTTCATTCCAATCTGATTAGGGTCCCCGTTTCTCCCTTCATTCTTTATCTCAAACACTCAATGGTTGGAGAAATTTTCCAGAAGAATGAATATATTTGGAAGTGAGAATTTATTCATATTCCAAGAAAAGAATCCCCAAAGACATTTCTGTGTATTTCCTTAGTCTCCCATGCTAGGTGCTGAGATCCTGGGGTAAGTATGAAAGGATTCTTTATATATATTTCTCCTTGAGATAGATTTCTTCTCTTCTTTTCCAGCACGTCTATGGCACAACTGGGAGAAAAATGTCAATGCTTTCACCTTCTGAGAACTTACCTAATTATCTTTTACTCCTCTCAGCCTTATAGTCTACCTACCAGCTCCAAAATTTATGAAACATCTAGTAGTAAATAAGGCAGGGCTCTGGTATCAGAAAAGCCTCGGTTTGCATGTCCACCCTGACACTGTTGTTTGATCCTGGACAAATTATTTAAGTTCTCTAGTTCTTAATTTATTTATATTGTGAGGGAGAATAATAATTGTTTGTAGTGCTCCATGCCTGATACACACAAAACAATACATTATAACATTAAACTTATTACACTATAATGATATTACTGTTCGGTAATTATTTTTCTGCTAAACAGAGTAAGAAACAGGAAATGTGTAAAGTTTGCATGTATTCCAGGTAGAAACAGACATGTCAAAACCAGGTCACTCTAAGTATAGTAACTTCCTAAGGCCCAGGGGACTCTATTAGGTACAGTGGAACACGAATGTTCTAGTGCAGACTTTATGTTTGGAGGTTCACAATGAGGAAAAGGGAACTAGGAATTCATTAGAAATTAAAGAGTCTGGAACTGGGTCAAGAGAGCTGGGCCCTTCTCGGGTTGAGCTGGGCCCTTCTCTGTCATTTGTGAGTTCTGTGGCCACAGGAGAATCTGTCGTGGAGCCTTTGTGATTTATTTTACAAGGGCTCAATATTTCCTGCCACACCCACATCAAAGAGTTGTAGTGTGGAATAAATGAAATAGTGTATGTGAACATGTTCCGTAAACTAAAGGTGAAGTTAAATGTATCAAATGCAGTGTTTTTGTGTCTATATGGGCTACCAGTTACATATTAATAAAATATGTGATTAGATCTATAAATAACACCTCAAGAAAATTCAGTTTATCAAATCCAGATTGACCCAAAATACCTAATTTCATTTTAAGAATTTTAAGGGCAAATTTCCTTGTGCACTATTATTCGCTTCAAAAAGGTTTGATTCAAACATTATTTTTATAGATCAGATATTGCAGAAGGTAAGATACACTGGTAGTATGTGAAATATTGTAGTCATGTGTTTATGTTAATCTTCATTCACACACCAAGGACACAAACAAGTGCTTAGGCAAAGCCTTCCTCACAATCACTTCAAACTTCTCTCTACTCTGCAATGTACACTTTTGTGAAAATGAAGATAATGTAAAGTATAATCTCTTTGGTGAATTAATACATAATGAGGAAGCTTTTGCATTCAACCCTGATAAGAAATGAAAGTATTAACTGTTTGGAAGTTCAAGCAGGTTCTTTTTAGGATAGAATAACATTTTATTCATTCCTGAACTCTAAGCAACTAAAACATAGCAGGGGCTGCTTCATAAGCGTAGTTGAATCATTGTGGTTGAAGGTATCAGAAACTAACATGGAAACAAAGGTGTACTTAAAAATCAATCATTTCAAGTTCACCTTGAGGATAGTAAGACCCACGACTGTTTGTCATCAGAACTGTCCATATACAGGGCCTGGCTGTTTCCCCTTGATGGTGCCTTTACTCCAGGACTGGCTTCCTTCACCCCAGCCTGGTTGACGTAGTCTCAATTATCAATACATTTTCCATCAAGGCTTGGAAGACCTTTGGCCAAAGCTATGTGACTCTAAAACTGCCTCCAAAAATTAGGAAAACCACTTTCTCTATCCTTCTACAGCATAATCATCTTGAGAATCTGAGTTCTGTCATTTCTTCCTCCACAAACTACTATATTTGAGAGTCCAGCAACTTCACTTTGGAAGCAAAGGTACACTGGGTAATGCACTATTTGTTGATGTCCTCTCCTCTAGTCCCATGAATTAATACAGACCTGACTGCACAGGCATAGACCTCATCATGTGTCCATCATTCTTTAATTCCCTACAATTGTTTTTGTAACCAACATCTATCATGCTGGGAATTATGAGAAAACACAGGCAAACAAAATGGTGGTCCTAACCCTAATGAAAACAAGACAAAGAAGGTTGCTAAAAGAGTAAGAGGGATTTGTTAAGATTACCAAAATCTGCATAAGGAGTCCCTGGTTTGAGATGTATTCTCTAAGAGAAACGGAAAGAAAGAAATTCACCAATAACAACAAAGGAGCTTGATGAACAAGAGGCTGAAATGGCAACACTTAGGTCCACCCACGTCCTCCCTGCAAAGTCACAGCCCACTTTATACAGCACTGGGTGTGTGGCATCTGCAATTGAGTCTCTCTCTTCCATTCATAGACGCACATTTCACAGCCCCCTTCAATACGGCATTGCAGAATGCTAACTTGCTAAGTGCTAGGGTTGTTCACTTTCGAGTTGCTCACTTTTGAGCACAGAAGGTTAAAAAAGAAATGAAGAGGTTTGAAGAATCAAAGGAGGAAGAAAGGGAAGGAAGAAAAAGGAGAGGCCTATACTTAATGTTTCTTTGATTTCCTTTAACTTTGGTTCACCCAATCTCATTTGTACAGGGTAGATTGAAATCATGACTTGCAATTAGTTATGTGGCGTAGCTTACATTTCTCACATGTATTATTGTATTCAGTCTCATCTGAATCTAAATTACACTTTACACTAAATTTTACTTTCAAATCCTGATTTCCAAGACATCTGCTATTCACCACTTCGGGCTTAACAGACACAAACATTCATCTTTTATAACTAACAGAGTTTGGTAATATTAAGGGCAGAATTCCAGTCCTATAATTAACTGTTCAAACTTCTCTGCACTTTGATTGAGCACAACATATTGGCCAGTGGATCTCCAGCCCACAGGCATCCTGACCTACTCTCTGCTCACTTCATTCTAGCCATTGCTCTGCTCTAATGTTGTATTAGTCTGTGACCTACAATCTCTGCTTTGACTAAACATTTAGTAGAACCCCTCAGCAAAGACCTCCTGCTTCCCTTCCTGGTCACAACCTTCCCATAGCACTGCCTCATAGTCCTTGATGATTGACCACCAGTCTGGTGCAGTCCCAGGTCCCTCCCTTCCTGGGTATTGCCCTCAAGAGCAGCCCTCTCTGGATGAGACTTAACTCCTAGTTCTCACATCCACTTCTGCCTTCAGGTCCCAGGATGGGTTGTGCACAACACATTCAAGTTAAAATCTTTTTAGTCTTATCCCATAGTATTCTGAAGTAGAACTTTAATCAAGTTTTGAACCTCTTTGTAGATTAATAAACCAGCAGAGAGTCTTTGACTGCTTGATATTAAGGCTTTGTCCCATTGAGGACTGGAGACATGGGGAGGAATAGCAAGAGGGGAAAACAGGAAAGCTTGACAGACTCAGCTTTCTTTTACATTGTGGCGAGTAACATGGAAGATACCATATTTAAGAATGTTAGAATACTTCACTGAGATTAAAAAAGGACTTCTTTAGTTTACTTTTCTGTATTTTTTTTTGAGATGGAGTCTCACTCTGTCACCCAGGCTGGAGTGCAGTGGCACCATCTCAGCTCACTGCAACCTCTACCTCCTGGGTTCAAGCAATTCTCCTGCCCCAACCTCCCAAGTAGCTGAGATTACAGGCATGTGCCACCACACCTGGATAATTTTTGTATTTTTAGTAGAGACCGGGTTTCACCATGTTGACCAGGCTGGTCTCGAACTCCTGATCTCAAGTGGTTCACCCTGCTCAGCCTCTCAAAGTGCTGGGATTACAGGCATGAGCCGCCATGCCCGGCTGACTTCACTTTTCGTTACCCAAACTTTGGATTTTGCCACAGATTCCCTTCCAATGGTATCATTAAGTTTTATTTCACTCTTTGTCTTCAGATCACATGGTGATCTCACATCATTGTCCCCTAGTGTAAAAATGCACAGCCTTTCTCCCTCACCTTTCATCACTCTTGCTATGAAAAGAGAATCATGTTTTAAGATGACCATAATAAAACTGCATCAAAAATGGATTCATGGGTGAAACTAAAGAATAACTGAGTGGACTTGGGTTATTTAGCCAACACATATGTCTACTTATACATAAGCAACACATCCTCACAAAGCTGGTGCATTGAGCTCTTAACTGAAAACTGCGCATCAACCTTTCTCCTAGGTTTTGAGTTGAGTGGCTCATTGGCAAACCTACACTGCTTTTCCTGCCCCTCTACTGCATTGTACTATGAGACTTTCAAACAAAGAATGAAGCCATAAAACAAAAAGACTGAATATTGGGCTCTGCCTGGCTCCCAGGCTTTCTACTATTCTCGTGACTTGGCCTCGACAAAATCTAAAGTGACTTGTTATTTGTGGGTCAACTTCATCCCATCCTTACCACTCATGGCTTTAGATAAAAGACTCAGCACCACTCACCCTCTGGGGCAGTCTGACTGTGGTCTGATGCCCCTGCTTAGGTATTAGGCTTCAGCTCAGTCCCCAAGTCTCACCTTATGACTTTCTGTGTACAGACAAATATCTAACCTGTTTTCAGGGATTGCTGCCTCTCTTGGTAAGCCATCCGCAGTATCGCCTCTTGAAGAGAGCCATCTGACATTTCTTGTGTTGCCCTTCTCAGTGGCCAGGGCCTCATTTCCTCCTGATGTTACTAGTGGCTGTTTGTCCATGTGAACTTTTTTTCTTTTCTTTTCTTTTTACTTTTTTTTTTTTCTGAGATGAGGTCTCACTATACTGCTCAGGCTGGTCTTGAACTCCTGAGCTCAAGCAATTCTCCTGCCTCAGCCTCCCAAAATGCTAGGATGACAGGTGTGAGCCACCTTGCCCGGCCAGTCCATGTGAACGTCTAAGCATCACTTGTTCCTGCTGCTTATGAGGATAGCCGACAACCTCACAGTGGTTGCAGTGAAGGCTCCATACCAAGGCTTTCTGACTACTTTCTAGGGCCACTGTCGGGCCCTCCAGAGAGCCTGTCCCATGGCAGATGGACTTCCCCCCTTTCCTGCCTCACCTCAGGGCACACATCTTCCCTTCTCCACTGGTCTATCCTACTGAATCTGACCAGACACAGACAAACATGCCACAGAATGTTGGGGGGGGTGGGGGAAGCAGTGCATAAAGCTTAAGAGGAAAAAAGCACCCTTTTTAGAGAGCTATTCTGAATCAGAAAACAGTAAAAATTTGGAGCAGCAAGGGACCTTAGAGATCATGTAGCAGAGGGGTTATAAAAATGTTCTATTTCTAAAACCAGTAAAATTTCTGCCCAGAAAATGGGGGCGAATGGGGAAGAAGGAAGTGATGCAGGGTCATCTACCTCCTGCTGCTCTTACCATCATGACAAGAATACCAGAAATATGGGAAAGATAAAATTTCATAGTTTGATAAAACTGCATATGTTTAGCTTTATGCAAAATTCACCAGATTGTCTTTCTTTCTCCTTTCACCCCATAGTTTATCTCCAAACCAGTGAAAACCAGCATTTGGGAACTACAGAACAAGGCCAACATTCTGGTTTTACAAATAGGAAAACAGTAATCTGACCCTATTCCATGATTCTTTCAAGACGGCTAGCCAGTGGGCAACAGATAGGGCTGCGTGGAGTCCCAGTTCAGCTTTCTTCCTATTGTATTTGCTAAAGCAAGTTTCTGTGATTTCCCTGTTGATATTAATATTTGGCAAAACTGACTCACTCTTTTCTAGCAACTCCAAAGAAGCATACAAATACACACAGATGGATCATGAGAAGGGATCCCCAAAATCAGGTAACAGAGGCAGTGTAACTTCAGAGGTAATTTTTCTCCTTTTGCATTCTGAGAAATAAATCCTACAGAATTGTTTCAATAGTAATCCATGTTAGACTGAAAGTTCCATTTTGAATTGAGAGATATGATTTCAAGACGGCATTCTGATAAAGAATCTATAAAGAATTCTTTATCTTTATAAAGAATCACATTGAATCTATAGATCACTCTGGGCATTTTAACAATATTGATTACTGCAATCCATGAACACAGGATATCTTTCCAATTTTTTCTTTCATTGAATTTTATTTCTCAAAAAAGTTGTATGTCTCACTGAATTTTTTCATTGAATTTTATATCTTCTATTTCTTTCATTGATGTTTTATAGCTTTCAGTGTAGAGATCTTTTACTTCCTTGGTTAAATTTATTCCTAAGCATTTTTTTTTTTGTAGCTATTGCAAATGGGATTGTTTTCTTTTTTAGACAGTTTGCTGTTAATGTATAGAATAGCTGCTGATTTTTGTAAGTTAATTTTGTATCCTGCAATGTTAATGAATTCATTTATTCTGTTTTTCAGTGGAGTTTTCAGGGTTTCCTATGTACATAAGTTTAATGTTGTCTGCAAACAAAGACAATTTAACTTCTTCCTTTCCAATGTGAATGCCTTTTATTTCTTTCTCAGTCATTCTTGATCAGTTGTATCCCAAAATATTGTTTCTGCCTTCACTTATTTCCATTCATTCTTTCCCCCCTTCTACCCATTCAAGTCTTCTTAAAGTAGCACAGGAATTTGCTCTTTGGCACTGAAGTGAATAAATCATCTTTAATCTGGCATGTGAATGAATATTCAGTCACTTTCTGTAACTTTGAGAGCTGTCATCAACTACTTCTGCTTCATCAATTCTAAGATATTTTAGTTGATTGTAGCAGTTTAATGTGGTTTTTATAAAACACAAAAAAGACAGCCATAAAATTATATGCTTCTGCTGGGAAAAAAATGAAAGATCAAAATTTCTATAAAAGAATGATTTCAGCCCCAGACTCTCTTGCCTGTTCAAAAACGAGATCCACAAAACTGGCTTTGTCACCAGAAGAAAAGATTATTCCAATTTCTTTTGGTGGTAAACTCTGACCCTGAAGCAATGCAATGCTAAGCTGATAGCCTATTTCTGTCCCTTTTATCCACAGATTTCAAAGTGCAAATGAGAGGAAGGTGATATTTCAGACCTTTTCTGGGTTGATATGGAGGAACAGAAGCCACAAAATTTAAGTGGCTTGTTCATTGTTAGGCATAAAGGCGGAGGATGGGAGAGCACTGTTGGTCTGACTCATTCTGCACTTTTCTTATAAAATGGTCAAATCAGCCCTGTGGGATCGAAGGGACTCACCCGGGCTTCAGTGAGGTTGGACATGACTTCTGTGAAATTTATGTGTGAGCATCTAAAGCTAGGATTTGGCTTCATAATAGCTTAAAACAAACATTTGATGAGTAGAAAGTTCACCTTCCTCAGAAAGATTACCAATTGAACCTTTGACTTCATTTTCCTATTATTCACTAAAGTTTCTGAGACAATACAGAGTTTTTGCATAAAAGTGATGATCTGTATTTTCAGGATGTCATTGAGAACACCATATATATGTATATGTATATGCATATGTATATGTGTGTGTATATATATGTATATGCATATGTATATGTGTGTGTATATATATGTATAGTATATGTATATGTGTGCATGTATATATATATACGTGTGTGTATACATTTTTTTTTCCCCCTCAAAAGAGCCTGGATCCTAACACTGTGGAAAAATGACTGTTTCTTGTCAAGGTCAGGATGGAAGGAGATTCATGAAGATATGATTCCTGTGTTAAAAAAAAAAAAAGATTTGGGACGTGTTCTTACCATTCTCAATGCCTATATGTAGGTTTATTAAATAGGACAGGCATTATCCAGTGTTCTGATACATCCACCGGATGCCTACAGCATCTGTAAAATCCTTTGTGGCTCTGGGGAAGATTTCAGAAACTCTTAGCTCAACTGTTTGTCATTCTCCATTGAGACAGGAGCAGCTCATCACTGGTAGGTAAAATCTTTTCCTAGTCCCCCGTTTTCAAAGAAAACTGTGAATATTTATAAAATGGCTTGATGAAGTCATCAGAGACTCTCTAAAGCCACAACACAGAAGTTTCCTTACCCAGACTTTAATTTCCAACTCATCCTGGACCACCTCAATTGCACAATTTTATATATCAGTGGAATCCAGGGCCAAAAGGAACACAGCTCCCTTGCAGTTTTAGTTACAATGATGACTGTGAAGAAAGATGGATTCATTAGAGGTACAGCATTCCATTCAAATATTCCTAAGATTCCTCTGGTGTCAGTCTCCTGAAATCCAAGTTAAACTCTCAAATGAGGTCAGGACTGTAAACCTGGCTGAGTGACCTGACCCTTTCATCAGTCCCCAGACCGCCTGTAAGGGGTAGGAAAGCACCTCCACCCTCTGCTTAGGTGGCTCTGGCATCTGCTGAGATGGCATCTCTGGAGGGGGAAAGTAGCCTGGCTGGGCATGGTAATGGTATGTGTTAGTCCAGGATTTACTAAGCCGTAAAGAGAAACACTCAGAAAAAGGTGACTTAGTGACAATGCTGCAAGGCATAGATGTAGGAACAGTCATCTTTTTAATGAAAACTGGTTTACTGAAATTTATTTTGGGTGCCTCTTTACTGAATTTGCAAATGAAGCAAAATCAAGATTGGTTCCATGAGGCAGGCACTTGCTGTTGGTAATATTGATGCTTTCTTTGTATTCAGCACTTTTATTTTAACCCATATCAGCTTATTCCTAGAGGAAAAGGGGCATTTTATTCCTAGAAAAAAATAAACTGGAGTCATAGAAAGGTCTATTTAAGATACAGCAGCCTGGGAAGAGCTGGAGCTGGCATGATTCTGGGGGTTGGAGGACATACTGCCCGGGCAAGAGGAACCCCTTACAATAAGATACCCCACAAAGGGTTGGCGACAATACTATGAGCTTCCATAACATTTACCTAAGGTCTCTTCCAGAAGAATCAAATTTAAACGTCTACTTAAAAATTCCAGCTCTGGCCGGGTGCAGTGGCTCACGCCTGTAATCCCAGCACTTTGGGAGGCCAAGGCGGGTGGATCACAAGGTCAGGAGATTGAGACCATCCTGGCTAACATGGTGAAACCCCGTCTCTACTAAAAATGCCAAAAATTAGCCGGGCGTGGTGGCGGGTGCCTGTAGTCCCAGCTACTTGGGAGGCTGACGCAGGAGAATGGCGTGAACCCAGGAGGCAGAGCTTGCAGTGAGCCGAGATCGTGCCACTGAACTCCAGCCTGGGCGACTGAGTGAGACTCTGTCTCAAGAAAAAAAAAAAAAAAAAAAAAAAATTCCAGCCCTTCACACTGTCTTTATTGCCTCACAAATTATTCTCCTGTATCTACACTAGATGACACTTTGCTGAGCTTACACATCTTTGTCACCCAAATCTTTGTCAACCAGAACCCCAAGCTCCTGAAGAACTAGATATTAAGGCTCTTAGAAGTATGGAAGCTTGATTACCACGTAAGTTGAGTTGAAAGTCCTTCACTATGTTTAGATTTTCTTCTTATTTTGTAATTGAGAGAAGAGCACTAAGATGTTCCTATCAGGGAAGCAACATAGTCTGGAAGGTAAGAGATCTGTAGTCGACAGGGATGTGTGTTCCAGCTCTGCCACTCATCAGCTATACCAATTGGGGCAAGTTAACTAACCTCTCAGAGCCCATCAGCTACCTCAGGGAACTGATATCAACAATAAAAATACTTAGGATTTATTGACCATATATAATGCAAAATACTTTCAAAGTTGTATATATAATGATCTCATGTTTTTAAATTTATTTTTTCTGAGACAGGGTCTGGTTCTGTCACCGAGGCTGGAGTACAGTGGCACGATCATGTCACCGAGGCTGGAGTGCAGTGGCACATCCTCAACCTTCTGGGCTCAAGAGATCCCCCACCTTAGTCTCTCGAGTAGCTGGGACCACAGGCACTTCCCACTACATCTGGATAATTTTTTGTATTTTTTGTAGAGACAGGGTCTCACCATGTTGCCCAGGCTGGCCTCCAATTCCTGGGCTCAAGTGATCTACAGGCATCAGCCTTCCAAAGTGCTGGGGCATGAGCTACTGCAGCCGGCCCTATAACGATTTCATTTGATGATCACAATATGTCATTGAGTTGGGTGCCATTACTATTCCCATTTTATACAGATGAGAAAACAAGCTTAGGGGAATCATGATCATGTTTAAGCCAGAATTTGAATGCAGGCCCTCTGACTTCAGGGGCAGGCTGTGGCCCACTACTACAGTGTGAATTACTTGACATAAAGAATATAACATGCTTAGAATAGTGACTGAAATACAACAAAAATGCAATAAAAGTTTCAATGTAATTACTGATAAAATAGCATTAATGAATACAATAGTATTTATAAAATACTAAGACCTATTAAATGCTTAATGTGAGATATTCCATTTTGTTAATTGGCAGTTAACTCTTTGAGGGCAGACACTGAGATTCACTTATTTTTATAGCTTTAGATTTTAGTAGAGCATTTACGGCAGAGGGGCTGTACGAATATCTATCAAATGAAGAATAATTCCATTGGAACCATCAGTACTACAAAGAAAAGCTAAGATATATTCAACTGGTCTAAGCAAAAACATACCTAGAACACAGATTGATGCCACTTTTTGGCCTTCTATACTACAGGTATATTCCTTATTATTGGCAAGCCTTCACAAGACTCTTATCTTAAACCATGTAGAATATAAAGAATTGTGTTGTATTTTTGTTCTTATTGAATAGTATTTATCAAGCACTCATCTCCTTCCCAAATTGGGCTGAAGACACAGTAAACGATTAAGGGCTGCTTTCCCCTTAACTGAGTCAAAACCACATGCTGCAAAGTCTTAAGAAAGCTGTTAGGTATTTGGTTTGAAGGAATCAAAGATTATGAAATTCATTTCTAGCCGGGCGCGGTGGCTCAAGCCTGTAATCCCAGCACTTTGGGAGGCCGAGACGGGCGGATCACGAGGTCAGGAGATCGAGACCATCCTGGCTAACACGGTGAAACCCCGTCTCTACTAAAAATACAAAAAACTAGCCGGGCGAGGTGGCGGGCGCCTGTAGTCCCAGCTACTCCGGAGGCTGAGGCAGGAGAATGGCGTAAACCCGGGAGGCGGAGCTTGCAGTGAGCTGAGATCCGGCCATTGCACTCTAGCCCCGGCGACAGAGCAAGACTCCGTCTCAAAAAAAAAAAAAAAAAAAGAAATTCATTTCTAATGATATGTGTTTTAAAATTTCTAGTACAATATCATAAGTAAAAAATACTCATTTCCTCATAACATTTTGGTTTATGACACTACCTTTTAGGAAAGCTCATACTTATAGAAGAAGAATGAGATTTCCTAAAAGGCAATATCATAAACCAAAATGTTAATTTTAGCAAGTTTACTAAAATCTCCACTGTAAAAATGAGAAAATCTGGGAGCAAAAAAAGCTTTGTGTCTTGTTCAAGGTGAGTCAACCAATAAATGGTGGAACCAAGACTTGGTCTCCTGATTCAGTGACATTTTCAAGCATCTGAAAAGAAAAGTGGCCTTGGAACAATGACATTTGAATAAGACAAGAGAATAGACAAGCTTCAGAACAGTTCAAACATTCAGAGCTAAGTGGCATTATGTAATCACATATTTGAATGTCCTTTCTAGTTGTTAAATCGTTGTTCTTTTCCCAAGGACAAATTTTCTTGAGATTGCTTCCATTTTTAAATTGAAAAAAGAGCAAATGAAAGAAGTTAACTACAATCATGCTACTGAACATCATACTTTCATGCAAGTCAAAAAATATTTCTAGAAAAGGATTATAATTATGTTTAATAACACACATTTAGACATAGATGCAGTGATAAATGATCACTACTAAAATCCTGAATATACTCAAGTCAATATTTCACATTTAAACTATAAAGTTTGCAACTGAAGGTAAACCACTGTAAACAAGAGTACATGTGTGGACATTTGCTCTCATCCAACCTTCTGTGTGGCTGTTTTTAAAGCTGAAGTAATAACATCCCTTGTCCCATGCGGATCTAATGGTCTGCACATAAAAGACTGTCTCTCTGGAACTATCAATGCTGGTGACAGTGGGCAGGTCTCATAGGAGGAAGTCACGTGCAATAGTTACCTAGGCATGTAAAGGACTCTCTCCGCCACCACAAAACCCACCCTGAAGAAGAGATTGCTGGCTGGAATGAACGGGAACACCAGGAACAACAAGCCGACTAAAACCTCCTTGTGCTCCAGTCTCTGAAACACACAATAGTGAAGGATACATTAACTTCTGTTGAATTCCACATCAGGCAGCATTTAACCATCTCCTTCATTTTCAGGTTCTCAATGAAGAAATGAATAAATTAGACCAATATAAACCTATTGACCGGTGTGCTGAATTTAACAGAGAAAGCCAACAGGCTAAAATGGCTGGTGTGTCAAAACACACACATGTACCCCGACACATATTTGCCACCCAGAAACGTGGATATTGGCACAATACAGTCAGTGACCACTATTTGTTGTTTAGGGCTGGCTTTGGAGCAACCCTGCTTCTGGGTTCTGGCTCCATTCAGAAACCCTGTCTTTCCAGACACCCTATTCTCAAAGAGCAAAGAAGCTGGCTAAAATCAAACACAGTAAGGCACTGCAGAGAATTTAATTATTTCTTCCCAAAATATAATGTATTTTCTTTAAAAAATTCACCAGGAGAAGCAAAGTTTAACATCAAGAAAATCAAATACTAATGATAAAATTTGGGACGCCAATAGAGAGAGAATCATTTGAATTGTAGCATACCTTCACACCTCTCAAATTAGGCTGGCAAGCAAGTTATTTACTCCATCAATTTTTTTGAATAAAAAATCATTATAATAATTCATTAAATTGACAAAGAACTTCCTCTGTTATTATATATATTTATTTGCAAAGATTGTTCTGTCACTTACAATTAACAGAAAAAAAACTTGAGTTTATTACTGATAATATGTTGCAATGACATTGTAAAAACTCATTTGTATTTCCATGTGTACTTATGGTATAGACATATTTGAAGAGAATTATATTTAAAACAGATCTTAATGTACTGGAGAATATGTATTTTTTAAGTTTAAGAAAAAAACCAAATAGACTGTCCATATTTCAACTTGTAATGTTTCCTTTAAGCATTTTAAAGTCTATTACATTTAATAATTGGAAAAGAATAAGTAAAATAATTTCATAAATATAAATAAAATTCCCTAATAAAAGCTACAAATAGTTTAACTATACAAAGTATAAAGATTTTAAACATCTTGAGATACTTGTCACCTTGATGTTATTAAAATCGTTGTTTTACTGACTAAAACATATAGGGTAATATAATTTCTGAGAGTGATTCCATATGATTGGACAGTTGCCCTTAAATAATTAATGGGTCTATAAGTAATGATCTCATTTTGACCTAAAGGAACCAGAATTTAAAGGAAGAAAAAAATAGATTATGCAACAAACCTTCAACTCATGATCTACCAAAACTGA
Source organism: Colobus angolensis palliatus (assembly GCF_000951035.1). Taxonomy (NCBI): domain Eukaryota; kingdom Metazoa; phylum Chordata; class Mammalia; order Primates; family Cercopithecidae; genus Colobus; species Colobus angolensis. The sequence continues at coordinate 1,968,759 of NW_012114364.1, read as the reverse complement.
GCAAAAAGGGTAAAGAAAAATAGAACGAATTCATTTTATTTAAAAGCTGCAAGCTATCTTTCTAATTTAGACTATACTTTGAGTTTAGAAAGTACACTTCAATTTGAGAATTTAAACTGTATAGTTTATTTATTTGTTTACATTTAAATTTTTATTTTCAATTTGGGGTACATGTGCAGGTTTACTACAAGGGTATGTTATGTGATGCTGAGGCTTAGGCTTCTATTATTTCTGTCACCCAGAGAGTGAATATAATACCCAATAGGAAGTTTTTCAGCCCTTGCCTCCCTTTCCCCTCTCTCCTTTTGGAGTCTCCAAAGTCTATTGTTCCCATCTTTATGCCTGTCTGTACCCAAGGTTTAGCTCCCACTTATAAGTGAGAATATGTGGTATTTGGTTTTCTGTTTCTGTGTTAATTTGCTCAGGATAATGGCCTCTAATGGCCTCCATGTTGCAGTAAAAGACATGATTTTGTTCTTTTTTATGGCTACTTAGCATTTCATGGTGCGTATGTACTACAATTTCCTTATCCAATCCACTGTTGATGAGCATCTAGGTTGATTCCATGTCTTTGCTATTGTGAAAAGTGCTGTGACAAACACGTAAGTGCAGACATCTTTTTGGTAGAATGATTTTCCTTTGGGCATATACCCAGTAGTGGGATTGCTGGGTTGAATGGTAGTTCTATTTTTAATTTAATGAAAAATCCCCAAACTTATTATTTATTATTTTTTATTTTTTTATTATACTTTAAGTTCTAGGGTACATGTGCATAATGTGCAGGTTTGTTACATATGTATACTTGTGCCATGTTGGTGTGCTGCACCCATCAACTCGTCAGCACCCATCAATTCGTCATTTATATCAGGTATAACTCCCATTGCAATCCCTCCCCCCTCCCCCCTCCCCATGATAGGCCCCGGTGTGTGAGGTTCCCCTTCCCGAGTCCAAGTGATCTCATTGTTCAGTTCCTACCTATGAGTGAGAACATGCGGTGTTTGGTTTTCTGTTCTTGTGATAGTTTGCTGCAGTGGCTGAACTAATTTTCATTCCCACCAACACTATATAAGCATTACCTTAAAGTACATAATTTTTTAAAATCTTCACAAGAATCCTGCATATCAAGAGCAAGTATTTCTTCTTATAATTGAAAACAGATCCCAAAGAACCAATGTCTTGTCAAATGTTCCTCATTTACTCTGAGCTTGTTATTGAGTAGTATGTTGCTATTCCCTTTTTATAGGTGCACTTTTATAGAGATAGTTGATCACTTCTTTTGATGCTTCGAAAGCTAAAATACCTTTTACAAAATTATTCACATGTCTTCCCAAAGAAGTTTCTAAAGAGAATATAATACACCCTAGTAATTCATCCTAAGAATTAAGAGTGCAGGTATAGACAGAACGATGATCAGGCTGTTATCCATGTTCCTAGATACCGTTTTACCCAGCGAGCCAGCTCACGGCCCCTCATCAAGGTTATTGGGAAACAGCCCTCACTGGGGATGTGAAAGAGGCTTCTCTTTATATCCCCGGCATCATACCTTCTTACCCTTCCAAGCAAGGCACCTTCCTCACTATGGTGTGTGTTCACTTCTTTTTTTTTTTTTTGAGACTGAGTCTGGCTCTTTCACCCAGGTTGGACCAGGTTGGGAGGCGCCTTCATCTCAGTCGTGGGTGTCAGCTGGGAGCACAGCCAACCTTCCTGCCTTCCCCTCACTCACCGAGACCTGTAGTGAGCAGGATGCCCATGGCACTGATCACTGTGGGGGATGTGGAGATGGGGGGAAACGTCAAGGAGCAATCAGCCTCCCCCAGAAGTCTGATGTGCACATGGAAAAGCCACAGGGCTGTGTGTTCATCTGTTCCTCCACCAGGTTCTTCAGACACCTGCACAGTCTTTATTTCCTTCATGACATCATTCTAGTTGTAATTACGTGTGTAACTGGGTGTTTACTGCCTTTATTGTCTGTCTGCCTCACCAGAATGTGAGCTCCACGAGCACAGAGCACTTGTCACTTGTGTTCACTGGCGCACGACTTGTGCTTAGCTCAGTTCCCAGTGTGAGTATTTGCTGAATAAATCAATTAAGTGAATAAATGTATCAGGCAGTATACAGAGGAAAAAACTGGGTAGAAGAAGGGGAGTAGGCAGGGAGGGCTTTTTGGTGGAGGTGACATCTGGGCTTGAAATATTAATAAATGTTTACAAGGAAGACAAATTTGGGAGTGAGGGGTGGTCACAGCTAGACACATTCTTGGGAGAAGATATGTAATGTACAAAGCACAGAATAAGACTGGACATGTCAGCAGGTGGCAGATAATGAGCGTTTTGCACATTTTGCTATGGAACTGACCTTCACCTAAAGGCAGTGACTAAAGGGTCCCTTATGCATAGAAAGAAAAGTGAGTGATTGTTCAGGGTCCACGTCCAGACTCAGGTAGTGACCCTGCCACTAATACACCAATGGTACTTGGACAGGTAATATTATCCCTTCCATCCTCAAGGTGCCTCAACTATAAAGGGAGGCAAGTATGCCTGAGCGTTGAATGCAGTTGGGTCATTACAAAGATGTCTTGAGAACCTGAAGTCCATTTTTTGGGAGTTGTGAGCTGTGAGCTTACACATAGCCTGCCACCCTATCCTGCTAATCTTGTGGGGTGTTTTCCTTCGTTTTAAAACAGGAAATTGAAGACAGTGGCGCAGTGCCTAAACTCAATAAAGTTTCATTATTTTATTTCATTTGGAGAAAATTAATACTCATGAAAAAATTTCTATTTTCAAATTAAATGGATGACAGTTCTCTTTGTCTTTCCCCATCCCCATTCAGTCGAGAGAGATTAAAAATATTCAAGAACAACATACTTATTTGAAGAACAAGTCAGCCTGCCAGGCAGAGAGTTGTAAAGTTGGGAAAAAAGTGCTTCATGGACATGGCTAAATTTTCTAGAATGAGACAGACTGGGAGGGAACCCGATTCTATATCCCGTGGATCACTGATGTGACAAAATTGGCTAAATAATTTGTAGCTTATTTTAACCTACTAGATTCAGATGACACCCTAACAAAGTACGAGGAGAACGAAAGAGGAAATTCATGGCATTTTCCAAAGTACACATGGGCATTTCTTTTTAGCACAAAGAACAAAGGGAAACTCACTTATTCCCAAAGATACCAGGGAACGAAGAGATACGAGAATTAGGACAGCAAATAATACGGCCATTATAATACATGACATTTTATTAACTGCAACTTCAGACAAAATAATTCACTTCTCTGAGCTTTAATTTGGTGATAAACTAGACAAAAGAAAAGGAATTGATACCTATATACCTGTTACATCTGTAGGAAAAATGTGTGATAGATTTGCTATTATAGGTGTTAGGTTTGATTCTTCTTTTCTTGTTGGGAAGAAGAGAGAAAAGCATCCCCCGAGCTGAAAGGAGGTGAAAACCCTGTCTTAACACCCAGCCGGGGGTGCTGAGAGGGTCGCTCAGTCACCATCGGCACAAACACACATCAGGCCAAGCAGCTGAGGGAAGAGCAGGGCTTTTCTCGGAGTCGTAAATTGCCTCAGAGAAAATCCAGCTACTGAACCTGTCTGGCCTAGTAGCTTCCGGTTTATCCCCTCCACTTCATACTTTCAGTTCATCTTTCAAAGTGCAGTTCACAGACAAAGACACGCGCGCGTGTGTGTGCACACACACACTTTGATACACGTCTGCATCCTGGCCAGCAGTGTGTGGGTGTTAATAAAAACAGGGTTCCTTCCTGCCCAGTTCAACACAGAGGATACACACTGCAGGCTGTTCCCTTCCAGAGAGGTGGAAAATAGGCTTATTATAGTAATTATTGTCATTATTACTATTTTTTTCTCACATCTAACCAAGTTTCAGAGAAATGGTACACTGCATTTAGGGCACAAGTGTGTTCACATGATTCTAAGTATTGCACAGCTATATTTCAATCCTAAGGATTTATTTGGCAGCCCTAGGATCTAGCTGTCTGCCTCCAATTTATCAATCCACGGGGAAGCTGATGACAGTAAAGCTCCCCTCTTCAGCCCTGGGGTTAAGGCATTTGCCGGGATGACAGCTAGTATGGCTGAATACTTATTAGGCTCTCCTTTTTATATCTGTTTTTGGGTCTACTTCCTCTGTCAGACTATGGATTCCTTGATGGTAGTCACCAATGCATATTTAAATTTATCTAGATTCCTGGCACAACACCCCTACTGCTATCTACAGGAAACGTAACTGTCAGCCTCCATTTGAGCAAATCGAGGTCTCAGGTTTATTTAAAATATTGTGAACTTTGAATCCACAAAAGCCCTTACGTTTACTGAGGCTATCAAGTTTGAAGATAATACAGACTACATCTGATGGATAGGAAACTGACTTCATCTTCAACATTCTAACTCAGAAGCCAAGAAGAACGCTTTCAAGACCAGCATGGGCCATGCAAAGCTAGAGGAACAGAAAGCGCCTGGCTGTTTTTGGACAACTGGATTCTGCCTGAGCTCTGCACAAATGCATCTTTATCTCACTCCCTCTGGGAAGCTGCACTGAGCCCTAAGCTGCCCTTTTGCCTACCTGGATTTCACTGCTGTGTCTGCTTTCATTTAAATTTTAACAGCCTCTCCCACCTCCAACTCTGGCAGTGGCCAGGCTCACCTATCTACAGGCACAGCTTCCGTTGGATTTCTCTCCATGGCGACAGCTCTCAGCAGGTGCTGGGTGGCTGTTCCCCCCCTCCACCCCTTCAAGCCATCTGGTAGGTGTCATCATTGCATGTGGCTTCTCTAATGCTACCCATATCATTGCACATGGTCCTTTCATAAACTCTCTTCAATCACCTTACTGACCGCACCATGTGTTTCCTGCCAGGACTCTGATGGATTGACCAGCAGAGTGAGAACATGGGGACACGGGAGAACTGTGGACTCCAAAAAAGGATCAGAGCTCAGGCTGGTGTGAGCTGCTAGGAGCCGGCTCCAGCACACCCCTGGCTTGGTCCTGTACATCACGCTCTTTGCATTATGTTTCAGCCCTTGAGCAAAGCACCCTGTTTAAGGCCACTGAGGCTATAAAAAATTTTAAATGTTATATCGAAATAGTAAAGACCAACGTCAATCTGAGAGAGCTCTGTTATCTGGCAAATGGGGTTGAAACCAATCTCTCAGTAGCTGGAGAAGAGGAAGTTTTGAGTGTTTACTGCTATGACAATGGTTAAATGCAACAGACCACTTCTTATGACTCAAACAAGATCTAGAATCTGAGCTCCATCACTGTAATGTGGGGACAAAGGGAATCCTGCGGCAGTCTTATGGGTAAAAAGAGTAAGGAAAGTTAAAGCCGATTCTCAGAGCCTGTTACAGCAGCCACACACCTTGGTGAGAGGGACCCTGATTCAGGCCCCAGTGGTCACAAGGCCACACTGTGAGATGTTTAGGGACAGTCCTCCTGTGACATGAGCACAGCCCACATCTGAAATGTAGATATGGAAAGGTGCCATTTACATTTTTTTCCTCTTGTCTGAAAATAATGTGATACACTGAGTTGGGACAGAAAATGGCTCAGGTTCGGGATCTCAACAGTAGAGCTGCCAGCTCACACTCTCTAGTTGGCTCAGGCTGGTGATATCATTTCCTCACTTTCATGAGCTCTAAAATTTACTCATAAATGCACAGGGAGTAAATTTTTAAAAGGGGAAATGAATGAAGAAATTATACGCCCTCAGAGACAAAAGTAGACTTGTATACTTCATGTCTTCCCCAAGCCAATTTAAACACTGCTTTTTCCCATGCCAAACCTTCTTTGCCAAGAGGCACTGCCAGATGCACTAATGAACAGAGCACTGAAGGCCGATTAAAATCAGAGGATTTATAAACTGACATTTTAGATTTCTGATCTTTGGTTCTGAACTTCATTTTTTATTTTTTTTTTTGCACAGTCTTTTGTTTGATTTGTTTTTAATCAACAGTCTGATCCTTCTTGCAAACACCAGTTCCTGAGATTAAAATGTCTTATCTCACAACAGCAATTACCTTTCAGAGTTAAGTGAGGAAGAATCATGAAGTTCTTGGATTGCTTTACTCTAATTGAGAATAAACTAATTCCAAACTTTACTTGGAAATGTAAGTTATATTCTGCTTAAGTGTGTATTTAAGTGTTTAAAAAATAAAAGCAAAAAACTTTTAGAAGGTGCTTTATTGAAAAATATCAGTCCAGTGCAAAAATTTCTATTCACTTTAAATTAAGCAAGCACTAGTGAGGAGATAAGGGAATTAAGTCAATTAGAAAAATGTTGGTGAAGAAATATTCTCCTGATTAGAATGCAACTATTACAGGAATTTATGATGACATAGAAAAAGTCAGAAATGAACTTTCTTCATTTCTGTGATTCTGAACAAAAATGGAAAAGGCATTAGAAAGCTATGCATTGAATTTAAAAAGTGACGAAGACTAGAGAGATGGAGGAGAGCTGTAAGCCAAGACATCTTCTAAAGTCTGGTTTAACTTATAAATTATTATATGTGTGCTTCACACAGATGGGGCAGGGGGCCACCCAGTAAGTTGCAAGTGGTACAAGACGGAGGAAAAACAAGTATCTTTCCGGCACATACCATATGCCAGACACTTGACTTAAATGGGCCCACTGAAATCTCATGATAATATTACAAAGTAGGTATAATTATCCCCATTGTTGTAGGTGAGGAAATTGAGGGCCACAGAGCATGAGAGACTTCTCTTAGTTGATCCAATCAGTAAGAAGCAAGGGTTTCAAACTGAGGTCTGAGTCACTCCAAAGCCTGCCCTCTTCCCACAATCCAGGTGACTTTGGTATCCAAAGTTAATGCTAAGTGTGGGGAGAAATTTCACCTTTCTCTACCATCTGATTTCATAGCAGAAACACTGACAGCAGATACATCCCAGCAACTGGAGGTGACCAAGTGAGACACTGCTGAGGACCTCTAACAGAGGGTGCCACTGGTTTACTTTGCCAGATAAATGCAAGCACAAGATTGCATTCTACACTCTACAGGGATGCAACAGGATCTATGGCACAGAAGACATATTTCTTGTCAAGTACTCTGAATGTATGTGTGAATGGTTTGAAACAGTTCATCCACTCATCTTAAAAAAAAAAAAAAATTTAAAGGTTGAAGTGCAGTGGTGCAATCTCAGCTCACTGCAACCTCCACCTCCTGGGTTCAAGCAATTCTCCCATCTCAGTCTCCCGAGTTGGGATTACAGATGTGTGCCATCACGCCCAACTAATTTTTGTATTTTTTTAGTAGGGACAAGTTTCCACCATGTTGGCCAGGTTGGTCTTGAACTCCTGACCTCAAGTGATCTGCCTGGCTCGGCCTCCCAAAGTGCTGGGATTACGGGCATGAGCCACTGCACCTGGCCTCATCCACTCATCTTGACACCCATCCTCTGAAAGAATGGACCTATACATGCCCTCTGATCACAGTGGGACAAAATATAATTTATTTGACTGATCTTAGTTACTGACTTGTAAGTCGATATTATATCTGAGAGAACTTGAGGGGAGGACAATAATCACTTCTGACATATGACATCAAACACTGCAATGAAACTGCCCTTCTTAGTAAGGAAAGTGAAGGAGCATCCACATTCTAGTGACCACAGGGGTTCAATGAATAAGCTAAGTGAACAGGAAAGTGGGTCAAAGACCTTCTAAATTTTAAATCTACACACATTCCTAACTTGTTATCGTTCTAAGCTTCTCTCTGTAATATTCCACTGTTTGTGACGAATTTTCAGGAATGTAACACTGTGATCATCACTTCATCTTGTAACATATCTGTTCTAGTTTTACTCAGGCAGATGGATTTGGAAAATCAAAAGAGTGATTCTGCTCTAAGAGATATATGTCCATGTGTATTGAGATCAAAGCAAGTGGAGTGACTCAGGAGAAAGGGGAGCTTGAGTGAGGTATACTTAGGACCCCCATCTGACACCTGTGACTTCAGAGGGAGGCCGTGGCCTGAGGTGCACTAGATGGGTGACTGTGAGAACCAAGAGAGAACATCGGGGTAAAAGCTCAGCCATGTACTGGGAACCTGTCTGGAGTAGTGGGTGGAGAGACAGCCAACTGCATAGGTGTCAGGGCTTTGAAGCATCATGCTTAGACCACATCCAGTTTTGACTGGCAAAATGGAGATGACTGTGGCACAAGTAATGCCACAGAATTCTAGGTCAAGAACTCTAACTTAATAAGGGGACCCAGTGCGGAAGAGAGGTAGGAGCACTAAATCATTTTATTCACTCTCTAAGGATTCAAGTAAGAACCAAGATGGATTTAAACATACAATAAAGCCATGAATGAATCTAGCTTTGATGAAGTGGAGGAAAGAAAGGAAAACGATAAATCAGATACATTTTCATAAACCATTTTGTTCCTAGGAAACTAGGAAATATATCAGTGCCTGGGAGAAGTGGTTCTCTACCTATGACGATAGCTCAGATGTTTCTGTTAAGAAGATATCCCTCAGGCAAAGTCTTCTAAAGCAGGATGATCACTTCTTTTCTGTTAAGAAAGTGACAAAATGTTTTACTTTTTCACAAAGCAAGTCACACTCACCAAAATGCATGATTCATCTATGCACTTGGAATTGTCATAAAGAAGACAGTCCCTTTGTTCTATAATCTAAAATTAATAAGGAGAAAGAGCCATAAAAAAGTACACATAGTCTCACTCTCCTAGAGAAGATCCAAATGTTTTAGAGCAGCACTTCCTAAAGATAATCATCCATCCTACTTTATCAAACTGCAGAGATATGTTTGGTTTACTTCAAGGATACTACACATGAATGTAACAAGAAGTGTAGTAAGTCTTCTCTTAAGAGGCAAAACAAAGAGGAAAAAACATGAGATTTGCTTGCATGATTGAACTTCTAGAGGAATTACTATTCATGGTAGAGTTGATTCCTGTTATCTGTTAATGTACCCATCCAAAATCAAAATATCTTCTATAATCAAAACATGTTGCATCTCACTGGACAAGACCCACACCCCTGCTTCTGAAACATATGGTCCTAAAAGCCTGATGGATCATTTTGTTTCCACAAAGATGGTTAAAAGGCTCTTTTCACAAATAACTGACATGATGGAATAACTATCTTCCTTCACTTTGAACTGTGTTTTCAAACAGCCTACCTGCCACAGCTTAAAAGGGCGAATTTAATGGACTAATGAAATGTGGCACAGGATGGAAACAAAGGTCCCTATGTTTGGAAATGGTATCAAATGCTTGTAATTTTCTGAGTTCAGACATGCACACACCTGTCTTCATCATTGCAGAGCATGGGAGATGCATGCATAAAAAGACTGATGTTCACCAAATCACAACAGCTCAAAGATCTCAAGTGTATATAAAAGAGAAGAAGGTTTACATGATCTATATGAGGCTTGACATACAGATAAAAGTAAGAACTTAATTCAACAGTCACTAGCTGGGAGTTATATTTTTCTTGAAAAACTCTCACAAGGGAGTAGAAAATAAAATGTTTTAGACAAAGAACTAACTTGTTTCCTCAACAAGCCTTGGCATTAAATTATTCCCCAAGTGAAGACATTGTCATTGTGAGGACCAAAATCTATAATAGGCAGAAAAATAGGGCTCACTGGCCAAAGTCACCCAAAGCAGAAGGAATTGTGGTGGACTGGAATGGAGAGAATTTTCACACCAATGCCAGAGAAGCTGCCATTCATAAATGCTCTTCCCAGTTAATCACTTTTTCATACCAAATGCCAGAGTCCTGGGTTATAAGCTAACAGGGCCAATTTGGCCATTTAAAGTTGCCAGGTTCTTCTGTAAATACTGGTGGCCTCTAGCAATTGAAAGCAGATGGGATACAAAAATGAGAGCAAGTCTGAGAAGAAGTTCTGTTAAAAGTGTAGCCATTTTTTAGCAGTCACACACTGGCTTCTCAGGAAGCTCCAGGAAGTCCTTTCTCTGTCCTCCAGCTCTCCTGTTAAGAACCTTCCATGAAAGGTTCCCGCTGAGGTGAATGTAACAACGTCCTGAGGCAGCCACATCTCACTTTCTACTTAGATAAGGTCAACAAAACTCCATCAAGTGCCTTCTTTTAAATCATGTTAAGCAGGTGAAGACGTAAGTTTTTAACTTATTTCAGTTAAAAGAAAAAACACATGTGGAGAGATATATATGGTGCTACTTTGGTCTTGCTTTGGAAGCTGCCACTTATTAATAATATACCAATGAAGGAGCTCTTCTAGGTGAAACTTGCCTCCCCAAACTGTAACATTTCATGAATGGCCTTGCAGGGTTCCTCATCCATCAAGATTCCCAGCAGTCACAGACACTGTTGTATCAAACATCTATATACACATTTCTAATTTCTACTTACAGCCTCCATAGAATGAAAAATATAATTGCTTTCAAGGTCTTACGTTACTGTTGCCTTGTTGGAAACTATAACTTTAAAAGGAAAAGGAATGCTTTTTCAGGTGGTATTGCTAAAACGGTGATAATATGAAAATGTTTTTGTTGATGCTGGGGTGGTGGTTGTTTTTAGAGGTACAAAGAAGGCAAACAAGGAAATGTTTAAACATTGCCCAAAAATGAACTCTCAAGGTCCAGTGACCCAGGCACCTTTGCATATCAAAGTCGATACTTCCCAAAGTACGTTGCAAGAAAACTTACCCACAAGAAGTTTTCCAAATTCAAATAAGTTTGAGGAATGCCATTCATGATACACCCCTTTTGGAAACTCACAAGGCTTAGAGCAACATAAAAGCTTTGTGAAGCTCCCCAGTAAAGGAATATGCTTAACTTTTTGAAACCTAGTGCTTGTGAAATGCAGAACTGCAGAATCTTTATGTAGAATTACCTTACTTAATGGTCTGTATGATGCTGTGACATATTTTGAGAAATACTGGTACAAACTTCTCTAGCAGAATGAAGTTAAGAAAGGTTTTCACTTTAGGAGTTTCTATAACCTACCCCCCAAAAATCAACGCACTGTCTGGCAAACACAATTTCACTGATCTCAACTATAGCCATTACACTACAGTTGAAATGCATTTTCTGGGGCCAGGCGTGGTGGCTCACACCTATAATCCCAGTTCTTTGGGAGGCTGAGGCAGGTGGATCACCTGAGGTCAGGAGTTCAAGACCAGCCTGACCAACATGGTGAAACCCCATCTCTACTAAAAATAGAAAAATTAGCTGGGCATGGTGGCAGGCACCTGTTATCCCAGCTACTTGGGAGACTGAGGCAGGAGAATCACTTGAACCCGGGAGACAGAGGTTGCAGTGAGCCAAGATCGCACCACTAAACTCCAACCTGGGCAACAAGAGCGAAACTTGGTCTCAAAAACAAAACAAACAAACAAATAAACAAAAACATTTTCTACTGCTCAGTCCTTTGTAGAGATGAAGAATAGCTGATGGTCATTTTCCACGCTAAAAATCACTATACATTTAGAGAACTTTGTTAAGCCATCTGTCTGCATAGTCTTGACTCTAGCTGAGATAAATCCTGAGCACAGGAAGCTTTCTTGGCATTGTTAAACTATATCAGTGTTTATAAGGATAATATTCTCATGGGTGAGGTGGATGCAATGCAAGTGGAGAAAACCAAGCTCTTCAAGGCAGCCCAGGTCGTCTTATATCTTTATTCTCTATACTCTTAATATTGTTTGAACCAATGAGTGCTCAATTAAATCTCTAATGTTTTATCTTACTGTTTACCACTATGTTTTTCCTCTCCAAATGCACTGTCCTTTACTTACATATTCCCTACATATTTCTTCTGCTTGTTTCAAAAAACTCTGTCAGTTTTTAAGATCATTTTCCATTTCCATCACACCACGGGGTATGTGGCGGCTCACTCCAGTTAGTCATGCAATTAATCATGCCTCTGCCTACAAGAGACACAAAGTACCAGGAGCAGGCAGATGACGAAGGGAGCCATCAGACACTTCCACTCCAATTCACGTGCTTTGTCAAAGCACTCTTGAAAATTTTCCCATCCTCATCGTGGTTCTCTTGGAAAAACCCGGTCACTGATTATTCATTCATTCAACAGATATGTTTCATTGCCATCTAAAAAGATAGTCTCTTTGGGCACTGTACTTACTTAGAGGCAAACACTTAAAGAATTTAGCAATCAATCACTCCCATCTCTTTTGTATTTTCCAGGTACTAGTCTAGGCTCTTGGGAAAACATCAGTAAACAAAACAGATGAGAGTGAGAGAGAGAGAGAGAAAATCCTGCCTTTCCAGAGAGGAAAAGAGAGAAAGAGACCACGAGAGAGTGAGTCAGCGAGCCTGGTAAGGGGTATCTGTTATATACAGATTGTGGGCAAGAAACGGAGTGCAATTCTAAACACAATGGTAGGCTGCACTGAGAAGGTGGCAATCAAGCAAGTCTTGGAGAAGATGAAGGAGTCAGCCACAACACTCATTTCACAGTAGAAAATGAGTTAGGAAGTAGCAAGGGAGATAATGGAGTGGGCGCTGGATGGGACCAGCACATGTAGAACCTGTCAGGCCATTATAAAGGTGTTGACTATTATTACTGTCAGAGAAATAAGGAGCCACCAGAAGATTTTAAACACAAGAAGGGCATGATCTGACTTACATTTTAAAGTAATCACCCTGGCCACTGCATTGAGGAATAGACTGGACCTTGGTGCAAGGGTAGAAGCAGGAAAAATGGTTAGAAAGCTATGGCAATAATCCAAATGAGAGATGACAGTGGCTTGGACAGGGTAAAAAGCAGTGAAGGTGTTGAGAAGCCGTCAGTGTCTAGACGCATTTTGAAAATATGGTTGACAGAATTTTCTTGATAGATGAAATATGAAATTCTAGACAGAGAAAGAGAAAAAAGGAAGCCCCCAAAATTTTGGCTGAGGTAACTAGCAGAATGCACTGAGATGAAAAATGCTATTGAGGCAACACACTGAATGGATAAAGTCAGAAGTTAATTTCAGAATGTTGAATTTGAGACAATAGTGTGGAGATGCATGTATATAGATGACACTTTCCTTCTTGAACAACCCTAGGTCCTACATATATTATTTCACTTATTTTTATTATATTACAGGTGAAAAATAATGTTTAATACTCATCAACGTTTTTGCTATGTAATAATGTAGACATACACACATTAAAGCTCATATTACAAACTTGTTTTCTTTCTAATACTCTATGCTTCCTCCTTAGGCAATGCACATGTACAAATAAGGAATTTTAGACTTTTTTTTTTTTTGATGGAGGGATGATTCTTCCCAGGGTTGTATTTATCAGCCTTGCACTCCCTTTATAGGCTCCTCGGGCAGTGCACTTACAGCTAATTTTAACCTAAAGAATCTGACAATCAATTGCTACAGTCTCCTCTGTGTTTTCCAACTCAATAAACACTTTCCAGTAGGCTTTTTGTCTAAAGGGACTTGTTTTAGCTGCTTTTATCTCTGGGACTCCTAATTGCATATTTCAGGGTTTTCTCAGAACAAGATGGAAAAACGTGTGCTCCTTTAAATAGAAATGTCATGTTCTGGATGGAAATGGAAAGGACAGAATGCTTCTAGATGTTACAAAAATATCTTCTGACCTTTGTAACCGTTTAAAAACAATCAGAAGCATTGTCTGCTAAGTGTTAATGAGCTGTTCTTATGAAAATGTGAATCATTATGAGAAATAACAAGTATAAAAATTAAGATTCCTTCTCAAAAGGTGGCATTTGCTCTGAGTAAAGGCAAATAATAATATAGACTATGAAATCTCACTGAGAATCACAAAGCATCCAAATCAGGGAAAATAAACTAAAGGTGTTAGTGATGTCTGATAGCTTCTTCTTCCATTATACATATATCTAAGACTCACTAATAAACTCAGTGAGTCTTCCAATTGAGGGGTAAATAAAAAAGGGGTAGGTAAGTCATTTTCTTATTAAATATGTAAAAATGTAATTGCCCTGTGAAGGCAAAGGAAAAGACAAATGATTTAGTGATGTGTAAAACTTTTGCCTGGCCTAGATCAAAAGCCAAGCAGAGTACTCCAGGTACAACTGAATGGTATATTACACATGACATGAAGAAAGAGTATTTGTAAAAGTTTCAGCTCCAAAACAAGGAGAATACTTTTACAGATGCCATATTAATAATTGACAAAAAGGCAGGTCTTGGTAAGACTGCTCAAGGGCCACTGATTTTCAGGTAGCTGCTGAACAAAGGGTTGCATTTCTAGTGTCTACTTTGTTCTAATCCCTGATACTGAGGGGAATGGAGAAATCCAGCAATGGTAGCATAATGTTTTACGAACAGCAACAACAAAAATTATTTTTTTCTTAAATCCTGCTTATTTTTGCAAAATTTTTAAATACCACTAAAGACATCCATAATCTTTCTAAAGTCTGGAGCTTTAGGTGATAGTTGCAATAGCCATTTGTAAATAAGTCACTAAATTTCCCATTCTTCCTTCCCCTTGATAAATGTTCAGTTTTAACAGAGTGATTTTATGTTTTATTCTGCCCTTCTGTTACATTTGAACATACTAACTTCCCAAACTATGCTTCTGCACTTAAAATCTGCATTTAAAAACGTGTTACTACTATTACCTCTTATGTCAGGAAGTTAAAGAAGCTCCCTGTCACTCAAAGTAGAGGATGAAGGGAGGTGGGGAGGAGAGCATTAACTTTTATAAGCAACAGTAATATCAAACATAGTTTCTGGTCATGGAAGCATGGCTGGACTTTGATATATATCGACTCAAGAAAAGGCAGTCAACTGGAGTTCTTTTTATAAAGGCTGATATTTCTACAAAATGGAGACAGGATCCCTCATCGTACTCCTGGGTTTAAGCTGTGACAATTTCACGATGCTGGAACAACACAGGGCTCCTCATGTGCTGGCCTCCATACTGAGTGTTTCATGTGGCTTGCCCTGGTCCAACCACAGTTGGTGCAGGGAGGATCAGAGAGGAGGCTCACACAGCTGTGCGGTGGCAGAGTCTGGCCTCAGACTCAGGTCAGCGCTGATCACTCCCCTCCACAACCTCCCTTCCTCCCAGCCTCGGGACTATCATTCTGGAATCTGGGCAGTACAACTCAACATGAATGCAGGGGCTGCCCCCAACACAGAGGGGACTGACTTCCACTTGAGGTTGGTAGTAAATTTGAAGTGAACTAAACGAATTATTGAATTTAATGTGAGACTACCAAATGAAATCAAATGACAATCATAAGTCTGATACAGTATGTATCACATATGGCAAAGCAATGACAGAAAAGTATGTGGGAAGGTCAGTACAATGGATATTTGAATATGTTCCATTTTAAAATGAGGTACAGATCCAACTTCTCTATTTTCTAACACTGCATCAAATGAAGTGGTGAGCTCATTTTCAAACTCTCATCAGAAAGATGATATGGAGGAAAATCTCAGCTTTGGAGCATGGCCGATGGGCCTGAGTTGTCTAAAACTACTGAGCTGGAAAACTGCGACCCACAGGGCAGAACATTATCAGCACAGGAAAAAAGTGGTAGGTGGAGAACCCAGCTGAGAGGAGGAAGAAGAGGCTGCATCAACTGGGCTGGTCAAGTCTCAACAGAACAGCATCTCATACAATGGCTACTCTCATGGCACTAGTGGTCGGGGTGAGAAGGACCATGGCAAGGCATCATCAGGGTCCATTTATCGAATACTGCAGTGGTCTCAAAGCAGAACAAGCTGGATGGGTTGTAAATGGGCTAGAAAGATTGGACGTATAAGAGCATGAAGAGGATTTTCATGAACTGAGGTTACAAAAAGAATAGAGAATGTGCTGTTTGCAGAGAATGGGAACTGAAAAGAGGAACGTAGGCCTGAGGAAAAAAGAAAAATCCGTGTTGGCATAAAGCCATTCACTATTAAATGCAATCTTCATTCCCCAAGTTCAATTTTATTTTACCATTCAGTTATTAAAACATGATGCTTATTTTACCAGGTTTAATAACTGCTATTCTGGAATTTAGTGATCCTTGTGCCATAATACCATAACCTATTATTTGGCTGAGCTAAATGCAAAATAATTTCCAGCAATCAGCAAGTGTGTTCAGTTCAACCATATGGATCTATGGTAGTACAATGTTGTACCCCAGGGATTGAAAAATGTATGTGACAATGATGAAACTGAATAGCTGTGAAAGACTGCATGGGCAGCAAAGCTCTAAATATTTACTACCTTGTTCTTTCTTTTAAAAAAGTTTGCCATTTCTTGGTCTATCCTATTGTATTGTGTTTATTCCCATAAGCTGCTCCAAGTCCCTTTTGGAATGAGGTGAGGATGCCAAGAAGCAAATAATCACTTTCCAATAGTGGTTCTCGTTTTGATCTTACCTTTTTGTTGAGATGTGTGGGAATTTTATTTAAAGAGAGATCACAGGCTGACATCTCTGCTTATCAGCTCTGTGTGGTGTTGTGGTGAGTAGGTTGATGGGGGCTGTGACATGGACCAGCATGGAGGTAAATCCAGAGCGAGGCTGAGAACAGGCATGAAGGGAGATCCCTGAGATGACGACGAAGGCCCTCCCTGAGTGCGGAGCGGCATTAGCCCTACCCCACCCCCACCCTCCATTTCCACCAAGTTGTTGCTAGTAGTCACCTCTACCAGTCTGGCTGCAAATTTTTCCCCACATGGACATGAAAATTTGGCTTGTTTCCCAGGGCTCAGTGCTGCAGCCTGTGATTTGTGTTGGTTGCAAAACTACCACCCTACTAAAAATTTAAAAAACAAATAAAAACCAAACGCATACCTATGAGGTGAGGGGAGGGGAGAGACAGGACTTCCACCGCCCAATGTTCATTCTCAAAAGACATCTCATGATTGAGGCTATTACTAAGAAAGTCAGGTATCAGTAGCCCCCTTCTTTTTCTCTCATGTTTTCCTTTTACAAGTAGCCTACAAGATTACGAAAGGTATAAAAATACCTTAAAATCTCCAGACACTCTGTGAGAATGTAATAAAGAACCAATACCAAAGAAATTACTCTTAAATATAATTTAATGGTGTTTCCTCTGTAATGCAGGGAAACCACATTAGAGAACACGGGAAACTGGGAACTATAAAGAATAGGACTGACTAATGGTATTAACTCCTCTAAATAATCCAAATTAGACAGGCTACTTTCCTGATATATGTCACTTTTTATTGCAAGTCAACAGTCTGACATAAAATCTGTAAGAGTCATAAAGAAAAACCCAAGTGCATTTTCAGCCATGGTTCTCCTGGGGCATACACACTCCCTATTCATAGAAAATAATGGAATATTCAGCCTTTGTGGCTTAAATATCCTTTATCTCTTACCATACATACATTCCTACAGAGTGATTACCCTCATCACGAAGGGTCAGAGCAAATTAGTTCACTTTAAAATTCATTGTTAAAAACAACTCAAGCCAATAAGAAATTTCTAGATTATTCTCTACATTATGTAATATAAGTTCAAATGACTTTCTAGAGAATGAATGGTGTGTGAATAGAAGGAGGAGATGAAGGAGAGACACAGAATGAGATAAACTCTACTCTTAAATTCTCAAAGATGCAACTGAGCTCTTCCGTGATAAATAATAAACTACTCCATGAGGTCTTAAATTTCATATGCCCTGAAAACAGGACAAACTAGAAACAATCTCTAAATTCATTGTGTGGTTATTTCTAGAGAAAGGAACATTTAGATTCTGTATTCTGCCTCTCCCACTCAATTCTGGACAAGATCTTGTCAAAAGTAAAACATCTACTCTTTGAGTTGCTTACCCATAGAAACAGTTCAACTAGATATGGAAATGGCCTGGAACAGTCTGCAGTGTGTAACGGTGTCTAACATAACTTACCTCTGAAAAAGAAAGAGTTTGTTTTTGTTTTCCATAATTATAAAAATGTAGAGGAACAGGTATTCAACGGAGGCCTATGAAAAGCAGGTTGTGGGGGCTGGTTTTGGTAGATGACACATCTGCTGTTTTACATGACTTAATTTGTCTTATATGACTTAATTTGCAGTTTTATAAAGTTAATTATTGAAATGTTAATAAAATGCAAATAAGTAAAATACAAATGTATTAGGAAAGAGTATGCTCCCACCTCCACCTATCAGGTGTCCTGGTTGATGATAAAATAGGAAGCAAGAAGAAGGTTTTTGATAAATTGGAGAAGAAACAAAGATTATAAGCATATATATTGCCTAAAATGATGCAACAAAAGCTGGTTACTATTAGTAAAAGAGGATGGGTGCTGTGGCTCACACCTGTAATCCCAACACTTTGAGAGGCTGAGGCAGGTGGGTCACAAGGTCAGGAGTCTGAGACAAGCCTGGCCAACTTGGCGAAACCCTGTCTCTACTGAAAATACAAAAATTAGCCATGTGCACTGGCGGTTGCCTGTAATTCCATCTACTCGGGAGGCTGAGGCAGGAGAATTGCTTGAACCCGGGAGATGCAGGTTGCAGGGAGCCGAGATCGTGCCACTGCACTCTAGCCTGAGTGACAGAGCAAGACTCTGGCTCAAAAAATAAATAAATAAAATAAAATAAAAGCAAGATATGCATGTCTTACAAATCTCTAGTGACTCTAAGGCTGTTCTTTTCCTTCAGTCCCCACCTCCTATGCTCCACAGACACACACAAAAGCAGCTAAAGGACCTGAATTCTCTGTCTTTTTTTTTTTTTTTTTTTTGAGACGGAGTCTCTGTTGCCCTGGCTGGAGTGCAGTGACACAATCTCGGCTCACTGCAACTTCTACCTTCCAGGTTCAAGTGATTCTCGTGCCTCAGCCTTCTCAGCAGCTGGGATTACAGGCACCCACAATCATGCCCAGCTATTTTTTATACTTTTAGTAAAGATAGGGTTTCACCATGTTGTTGCCCAGGCTGGTCTCAAACTCCTGACCTCAGGTGATCCACCCGCCTTGGCCTCCCAAAGTGCTGGGATTACAAGCGTGAGCCACTGTGCCCGGCAAGGACCTGAATTCCTTCCACTAGTCTTATTTCCTCCCCTGGCCTGGGCCCACCAAGAAGAAAACTAAACAAAACAGAGCGAGAAGCCAAGTGGAAGAAGTATGGCAAGGGAAAGGAAAGTAGGCGAAGGCTTAAAAAGATAGAAGTTTGATATTGTTTGGGTGCATGGTATCATACACTGTATCGCACACACTCCTTAATCACGCTGATATCAACTCATATGGCTGTACCCTGCCCACTTGGCTCCAGTCATCTCAGCCTCCTTACTGTCTGTGATGGGTCCAGTACTTTCCTGCCTCAGGGCCTCAGCACTGGCTTTCCCTGCTCTTGGAATGCTCTTCCCCAAACAGCCACATGACTCACCCTTTCACTTCCTTTATATCTCTGCTTCAGTGTCACCTTATCTGTGAGGTGATGTGAGACCTCTTCACATCACCTAATATTTGACATATCAAGACATATTTTAAGTGTTTAAGTGTAAGCTCCATGCAGGTGGGACTTTCATTTTGTTCACTGTGCTAATCACAGCAACCAAAAGACACTCAGTCAATATTAAGACAAGGACAGAGGAAAAAGTAGTGATGTTACAAAGAACATATTCTCCTTTCAATATAAGCCAAGGTTGTTTTTTATGATTGAGAATCAATCAAAGGTGAAAATAAAAGAAAGATTTTCCATGACTCTCTGGACTCACTGCACATGCTTGCTTATCCGGTATTTTTTTCTTGGTAATATATAGTTTCACTATCTCAAGATTTATGGATATAATCAGGGATTATAAAATAATTTCAGCTCAATACTTGCTGATTCAGTACACAACTCATTTAGAAATAATTCAGGTGGATCGACCTGTGTTTATTCTGCTGACATTATTATAAACATTTCATCTATTGTTTCTTTTTAACACAGAACAATGTCCATAAAGCATGACACCTATGTTCATAAAAGTTTAATCCTCCTGGTTTACTGCCTCAGAGTCAAAGCCCTTACCATCATGTCCTTAGTCATTCATCATCACACACACACAAAACAGGATTATTCCCACTTCGAGAGGTTACTAACTAGTTGGAGAACCTGACTCTAAGGCTTGATTCCTATCTCCCTTCTGGTGTGGAAGCAGATCAAGAAAAGCGAAACCAGGCCACAAAAACATGAGCAAAGCTCTGTCTCCAAGCTCTGAAAGAAGAACATGTGGAGAGTGTAAGTGGACAAGAATTGTCAGAGGCTCTAGTTAATTGATTGCAAGAATTTTCAAGATGAAAGCCACCACAGAAGAGCTCAATCTTAACTATCCCCACAGCTGGAATGCTCTGCTAATTTTTTAGGATGCATTAAAGTGATTATGAAACAAACTCCCTGAAAGAAAAGGATTAACAGCCTTTCACAGAGGAAGTTTCCATTCATTCATCATGTTATCAATGACACTCTGGGGAGGGCCAAGACTTGCCTGTGTGCGAGGCCTACTGCCATCATGAGAGGTTATGCTTAACACACTTGACCGAGATGACAGTCTGTGGGGAATCCCCAGTCCCCTTAATTAGCTGGGAAAAAGTCAAGAAAAACCCTTTCCGACATACCCATTCAGGCTCCACTATATGTGCTCCTGCAGATCAGTTACAATACAGCAGGCACGCCAAACCATGAGCTTTGAACGGACCCCTCCTCTTGCTCAAGGGATTTCCAGAGTTACCTGAAAATCTAGTTCAGGCCATGATGAAAGAGCGGGTTGGACATACCTCATTATACCCCACCAGCACTAACATCAACACAGACTTCACAAGAAACATTTACAGTCTATTCTCTCTAAGCCTGCTACTTGGAGGCTTCATCTGCATAGTAAAAACAAGGTCTCTACAACCCTCTATTGTAACCCAGGCATTCCTTTCTTTTTACATTTTATTATTATTATTATTATTATTTTGAGACAGACTTTGCTCTGTCACCCAGGCTGGAGTGCAGTGGTGCGATCTTGGCTCACTGCAACCTCCACCTCCTGGGTTTAAGAGATTCTTCCACCTTAGCCTGACAAGTAGCTAGAACTACAGGCGCATACCACCACGCCCGGTTAATTTTTGTGTTTTTAGTAGAGATGGGGTTTCGCCAGGTTGACCAGGCTGATCTTGAACACCTGGCCTCAAGTTTTCTGCTCGCCTCGGCCTCCCAAAGTGCTGGGGTTACAGGCATCAGGGACCGTGCCTGGCCTCAGGCATTCCTTTCTATTGATAATAACTCTTTCAACAAATTGCCAATCAGAAAATTTTTAAAGTTACCTATGACCTGGACGTGCCTCCACCCTTCAAGTTGTTCTGCCCTTCCATATCGAGCCAATGTATGTTTTACACAAATGATTGATGTCTCAGGTCTCCCTAAAATGTACAAAAGCAAGCTGTACCCCTATCACATAGGGCACTTGTAGTCAGGACCTCCTGAGGCTTTGTCACAGGTGTGTCCTTCACCTTGGCAAAATAAACTTTCTAAATTGGCTGAGGCCAGTCTCAGACATTTTGGGTTCACACTCCTTTTCTATGCTATACCCAGAATAGGCAAATTAATAGAGACAGAAAGCAAATTAAAGGTTATCAGGGGATAAAGGAGGGGAAAGCTGAGAGTGATTACTTAATAAGTATGCGGTTGTTTTATGGGGTAATGAAAAAGCTTTGAAACTAGAAAGTGCTGGCAGTTGTATAACACTGTAAATACACTAAGTGCCACTAAATTGTACTCTTTAAAATAGTTAATTGTATGTTATATAACTTTCACTTCAATTTTAAAAAGGTGTTTTAATCATGCAAATTTTTTTCATTCAATTTTCAGGACTGTCCTTACATTTTATGTTTAAATTTCAGTTCTGTATTCATTCCAGACTTTTACCTATTTGCAATATTTCATCATTTTTTATACTTTATTGAGGTAAAGTTACCATACAACAAATTCAACCATTTTAAGTATACATTTTGGTGAGTTTCACTACCACAGTTATATTTTAAAAAGCATAAAACACCTCAAAATGTTATTTCAAGTTATAGTCAACCTCCAACCCCATGTTTTCTGTCATTACGCCTTTTTTAGAATTTCACATGAATGGAATCATATAGGGTATTTAGTTTGTTTTTATGCTGCTATGAAGAAATACCCAAGACTAGGTAACTTATAAAGAAAACAGGTTTAATTGACTCACAGTTCTGCATGGCTGGGGAGGTCTCAGGAAATTTATAATCCTAGTGGAAGGTGAAGAGGAAGCAGGGACCTTGGACAGCAGGAGACAGAATGAGTGCTGAGCAAAGGGAGAAAAACCCCTTATAAAACCACCAGATCTCATGAGAACTCTCTCACTATCACAAGAACAGCATGTGGGTAACTGCCCCCATGAGTCAATTATCTCTCATGGGGTCCCTCCCATGACATGTGGAGATTATGGGAACTATAATTCAAGATGAGATTTGGGTGGGGACACAGCCAAACCATATCATATAGCATACACTCTTCTATGTCTGATTTCTTTCACTTAGCACCATGTTCATCCATGTCCATCCACATTGTTTTATCTATTCGTAGTTTGTTCCTTAAAATTTCTGAATAATTGATGACACTGAGTTTGTCCAATTGCATGTTAGGTCATTAGATTTTTCCCAATTTGTCTGCTATTATAAATAAAGCTGTATGAATATTCACAGACAAGATATTCATGTGGACATGTTTTCATTTCTTTTCAGTAGGTGGAGATGGATAGAGCTGTTTAATTTTATGTTTAACTTTTTAAGAAACTTCCAAATTTTTCCAAAGTGTCTGTATCATTTTTTATTCCCATCAGTAATGGATGAGGATTCCAGTTGCTCCACATTGGCCAATACTCAGTGTTGGGAATCTTTCCAGTGATAGTCATTATAGTGAGAATATAATGGTATCTCTTTGTGGATTTAATTTGCAGTTCCCAAATGACTAATGATGCTGAGCATCTTTTCACGTATTTGTTAAAAAATTTTGCATATCTTCTTCTGTGAAGTGTCCACTTGAATCTTTTCTCCATTTTAGTTTTTGTCTTCTTATTATTGCGTTTTAAGAGCACTTTAAATATTCCAGATACAAGGCCTTTGTAGATTTATGTTTTACAAATATTTTCTCCCAATTTGTGACTTGCCTCTTCATTTAATTCACATTATCTTTTGATGAAAAGAATATTTAATTTTGATGATATCCAATTTATCAACTTTTTCTTTTACAGTTTTCACATTAAATGTTCTAAGAAATATTTGCTTAAGTCAAATGCACAAAGATTTTCTCCTTTTCTTCTAGAAATTTTGGTGTCATTTACTTTTTTGTTTAGGGCTATGATCCACTTAGAATTAATTTCTGTATACTGTATAATGTAAGGATTAGGATTCATAGTTTTTCCTTATAGATATTCAGTTACATTTTTAAAAGACCATTGTTTCTCCATTGAATTACTTTGATAACTATGTCAAAAATCAGTTGATCCCATTAGTGTGGATTTAGCCCTGAATTCTCAATTCTATTCCATTTCCTATTGACATTTTTTTTAAGAAACTGAGTTTGGTCACACACTCCTGTTCCTTCACATATCTAGTAATCTTTGGTTAAACTGGGTGTTGCATGTCATACATTGTAGGGACCCTGGATTCTATTTTGTTCTTCTGAAATTGTTGGTTTTCCCGTTTGAATACATTTGATGAGCTTCCATAGACTCAAACTGGAAAATCTGTTTCTCTGCAGAATGCTGAAATTATTACTCAGTTCTTTTCTTCTTTTGCCTGGATTTCTGGGGGTCTCTCTTGTGCCAACATGGCTTTGTGATCAGTCAATGATTTGGGCAGAGGTTATACATGGATAATTCACGCCAGTGAATTTCCCAATCTCTGCTGCTCAACTCGTGTATGTGCTGAAGAATGCATACAAACTTGCAGCAAATAAGTCTCCCAGAGCTTTTAATTTTGCTTGTGTACATGTCATTTAACAGCCATGAATGCATGGATTCATGTATATTACCTCTGCTCTTCTATATTACTCTTGCTTCCAAAACTTTCCCTTCCATTTTTGCTGCTCTGTTTCTTTCCCAAACCAAATTTTTCCAAAATTGTAAAACTTTCCAAAGTTTACCAGCCAATTCCAACCAGTAAACTTATGGATTTTTACTGCTAGATCTGACAGGATGGAGAGAACTTACCTTCAGGTAGAAGCATCTTATCCAATGGAGTAGCAGTTTTTCATAAGTAAACATTTTCAAGTTTTTTGCTGAAATGGTTTGTCTGTGTCACCACCCAAATCTCATCTTGAATTGTAGTTCCCATAATTCCCACATGTTGTGCGGACCAGGTGGAGATAATTAAACCATGGTGGCAGTTTCCCCCATTCTGCTCTTTGTGATAGTGAGGTAGTTCTCACTAGATATGATGGTTTTATAAGGGACTTTCCCCTTCAGTGGGCACTCATTATTCTCTCTCCTGCCGCCTTGTGAAGAAGGATGTGTTTGCTTCCCCTTCTGCCCTGATTGTAAGTATTCTAAGGCCTCCCCAGCCCTGCATAACTGTGAGCTAACTAAACCTCTTTCCTTTATAAATTATTCAGTCTCAGGTATATCCTTATAGCAGCATGAGCATGAACTAGAATATTTGCCTTTGGTCTTTGGTCATTTTTGAAATAGTTGTATTTAATAATTTTGTAGTTTTATACTTTTGGGGGAGGCAGTGGGAGAAATGACCCAACTACCTCTGGCATTCATTCATGAAAGTAGAGTCTTAACCACATTTTAAGCATTTATAAATAGGTTATTTACCACAATTTCATTTATCATTATATTAAATCAAATAAATTACTTTGAAAATTAGCCAACCACAGCAGTAACTTCTCATTTACAAACATCAAGCTTCAGATCAATACAGGGTTAGTAGAAACAGTCAAAAAATCTATAAGGTGGCCATGGTATATTATTACCAGCTACAAAACATTTAAATACACAAAGAGAGGAGATTCAAGTTACACCCAGACCACCTGCACAAAAAAGAACATTATGGGCATAGAATATCTGTCTTCAAATGCAGAGTTCATTCTATTTTTGAAAAAATTACCTTAAAGGCTGCTAAGCAGTGCAGGCTCAATAAGGCCATCACAACTGCCAGAAGGATGGTGGCTAAGTTCCGCATGTCCCATATGGTCTCCACCAAAGGAATACTGCCGACCTGCCAGTCGTAGCACAGGGTCACAGGTGCAAGCAGAAGCCACACGTTGAATGCTAAGAGGTAGGAATAGGTGAGGAATCTATAAAGAGAAGAAGAATCACTGAAACACTGCTCAAGAACCATGACATTCTGTAAGCATTCAGTCACCATATTTTTATTAAATAGCATTTCTACCCAGTCAATGTTATCTTGGAGGAGAAGACAAGGGAAGATGGAAAGCCATTCACTCATTAATTTATTAAATTGATAGATTTGGGATATTTCTAATAGGTTCTAGCCACTCTGAGGTGCTGACCTTTCAATGGTGAACAAATAGAGATACAGTTTCCATGACATATATTTTAAAATTATCATACAAATAAATATATTACAACCAGAAATAAATGCTATGAAGGAAATGTTTGACAAAAGCACATGACAGAAATGTCACTCTGTTTCAGACATGATTCCTTGGATAAGAGGCATTTGAACTATCCCTTCTTAATAGTGCCCAGAATCCCGCAGTAGATTTGAAAATATTTCATCATTTTTATAATACACTGATCTATATTGAGTTATTTCAAAAAACAAAAATATTTGTGGTATGGAGCTAATATCTCTTACTCACAAACTGAGGGGCCAGGACTTGGTAGGAGGGAAACTGCAGGTGTCCTTGATGACAAGGACAGCCAGGTGGACAGAGGGACAATGGATGGAGGAGGTGTTATGCCTGTTTCCTGGCTGCAACTAGGCACTAAGGTAAAGTGGAAGGCATTCTAGTTGTTCCCCTCATTTTAGGGGTAGAGAAAATTGAATTTATTTAAATTCATTCATTCAATACATTCATTAAGCAGTGTTCTAGACCCTTGAGAACTGCACATAGCAACTTTGTCCAAATCTCTGCATTAGAAGATGATCAAACTCTAGCATTGCCTCAGCATAAGGCTGTGTCCCTGGGATGACCCCAGCCCCTCATTAAAATGCTTACCTGAGAAATACTGTCAGGAGAATTTATTCTTTGCTCTAGTCAACACCTAACAACAGGTCCCCAACATCGTTTTCTTACAGCATTTACAAAAATGTGCTTATGACTGTGAATACTTATCTCTTACAACACAGAAGCATCTCCGTCAAGGGCCCGAGAGCCATTCCTATGAAATGTAATTATCAGGAAGGACAGGCCTCTGTCTCCCAATCTCTGGGAGCACAGAACTTTAACTTTGGTAACTGTCAGCCAGTGGACACAGCTGGCCTCATTGCATCCACAGGGATCAACGCTTTATAAGTCTTCACCTCTCTGACATTACTGAGTCACCCCCACTCCACCCACTCCCTCACCCTCCCTTTGAAAGGCCCAGTCACCTCTGCACAAATCAGCATGAAGCTCTTTTCCTTCCCCTACTGTCAGTAGTGATGGAGTGAAATCTGTGTTCACCACTTCAGCTCATATCTGACTGTGTTTGTCAACTTACTTGGAATTAAACAGAAGAATTAGATGAATTCCTTGTCCTCAAGGAATGTATAATCCAATAGTGAAAATAGGACACACTGAATTAAAAAGGCAGAAGGAAACAGATGAACACCATAAGAGTACAGAGTGTGAAGAGAGGTTCTCCCTCATTTGTCGGGTTTTTTTAGAGGGAATCTTTGATTGGCGAAGACATTAGATGAGATAATTTCCAAGTTACTTTCTAGTACGAAGCATCAGTTGACCCTGAATTCCTGTCAACAAATAGCTACTGGTTTAAAACACCTCAGTTCTCTCCTCCCCTCCCTTCTTATTGTTTGAAGGTCAGTGGTAGAAAGGAAAACCATCCACAGCCATCAGGCTGCAGAGCAGGAGGGAGATTATTTACTGCTCAGACTCTCAAACCCCAACAAAGAGGTTGAAAGAGGCATGGCTATTTCAATCACGTTCAACCCTTTCCCCTCTGTTAATTTTTAACTAAAAGGTAATATACAAATAGAACAGTATACACTGGAAGTTTGATAAAGTTCAGGCTTTGCTATTTAACAGCAACAAAAAAAAATGACAAAAAAAAATGCTGTTTATCTTTTAGGCTTGGACCTGCGAAATTGCTGCCTGAGAATGCCATCTCCACAGAAAAGTGATTGAATCATTTTGGGCTTCTTTTTTCATACAGCTTTCAAGCTGATGTCATCTACCTTTCAGGCCACTAAAGGTTCTCTATGACTTAGCTTTTCAGGTAAGTAGTGAACCATCAAACTTAGAAGAAAAAGTTGAACCATCAAACTTAGAAGAAAAAGTTGGGTAGCTCTGCCTCTCAGTCACATCCCAGCTCTTATTCCCCTTTTTGAGGAAATAATAGATCTAGGCATGATCATCAATGGCAATGATCATCAACGACTGCTTAACTTATTAGGTGAAAAGCCAATGAGGTCCTTTACTTATAATACTTAAATCAGGCTAATTCAGGTGCCTAGAACTGACTAATCAACTTTAACATCACTGAAAGGGAAATGAACAGCCTGATGTCCTCCTTATGGAAATACACACCATGCTTACGAAGTCAAAAGAAGAAACAGAATCAAACCTGAACTAATCAAGTCCTAAATCTAATTATCAGTTTATAGCAAAGACAGGAAACAACAGAACATGCCGCACCACACCACAGGGATGCAGTGTGCAAAATCCAGACTGTGGGAAACAAAGGGCCCAGATTCTTAAACAAGTACATTGTAATCATGGGAAGAGAAGGAGGGAGAGGACATCTGCAAATTAAAAGAAACTTCAGAGACACATCAAGCAAAGTGCAGATTTTGTTTAGATGCTAATCCAAACAAACCTCTATTAAAAATAACCACTTAGGACACCTGAATTAGCCTGATTTAACTATTATAATTTCAGAACAAACTGAAATACTGATTGAATAGAGAGAGAATTGGCTAGGGACAATCACTGCTAAAGTGTGATAATAGTATTGTGGTAATTTTTTTTAAGAGTGCTTGCCTTTTAGAAATATATACTAACATACACACATATGAAATAAAATGATGGCTGCTTTAAAGACATCATTTTGCTTTAAAATAATTGACTAGGAGGAAGGGAAAGTAAGTAGGTAGGATATGGATGAAACAAGATGACCAGGAGTTATCATTATTGAGACTGGAAGATGGCATGCATGTGGGGTACTTTATGCCACTTTCTCTACTTTTTAACTAGGGCAAAAGGCAATAGAATTGCAATGGTAACACTTTCTTATCTTATTTCCACCTATGGCTTGACTATGGAACATCCGGAACTGCTATGCAGAATGTATTATTTAATTTTGAGTTTACGTTTTGGCCTTGCTCTGCAAGTTGACCTCAATTCTTTATGTCTTCTAGATGTGCAATACTGTATTGACAAAAAACAAATATAACAAAATTTTTTTTAAGTTATAATCTCAACATAGTTATTTACATATTACCAAAAGAAAAATGCTTTCACATTGGTTCACATCTGTAATCCCAGCACTTCGGGAGGCCGAGGTGGGCGGATCACAAGGTCAAGAGATCAAGACCATCCTGGCCAATATGGTGAAACCCCTTCTCTACTAAAAATACAAAAATTAGGTGGGTGTGGTGGTGCGCACCTGTATTCCCAGCTATTTGGGAGGAAGAGGCAGGAGAATCACTTGAACCTGGGAGGTGGAGGGTGCAGTGAGCTGGGCATGGTACCTCATGCCTGTAATCTCAGCACCTTGGGAGCCCTAGCTGGGAGGACTGCTTGAGCCCCAGAGTTTGAGATAAGCCTAGGCAACACACCAAGGCCTCATCTCTACAAAAAATTTTTTTAAAGAAAACTTAGCTGGGTGTGGTGGCACACACCTGTAGTCCCAGCTACTCCAGAGGCTGAGAGGAGAGGATGGATCACTTTAGCCAGGGAGGTCAAGGCTGGAGTGAGCAGTGATTGTGCCACTGAATTGCAGCCTGGAGCAACAGAGCAAGATCCTGTTTCAAAATGAAACAAAACGAAATGAGAAAAAAAAAAAAAAAACACAAAAGAACAACAACAACAAACAAAGAAGCCATTTGGAATCACTCCAAAAGCTAATTACACTGGAGGTAGGGGGTGG
>NW_012114364.1:1908190-1939471 GCF_000951035.1 Colobus angolensis palliatus | reverse complement strand
GTCCTAGCTACTGGAGACTGAGGTAGGAGAATCACTTGAGCCCAGGAGATCAAGGCTGTAGTGAGCAGTGATTGTGCCACTGAGCTTTAGCCTGGAGCAACAGAGCAAGATCCTGTTTCAAAATGAAACAAAACGAAATGAGAAAAAAAAAAAAAAAAACACAAAAGAACAACAACAACAAACAAAGAAGCCATTTGGAATCACTCCAAAAGCTAATTACACTGGAGGTAGGGGGTGGAGGGGATAGTTCAGCTAGCTGTCCAATGGCTACAGTATTTCTTTTTAATTATTTCACTATGAATTACATTGAAGCAAATCATCTTATTTCTGCTATAATTTCAGAAGCAAAATAATCTGTCAAATATCTCTGCCCTGCTGTGTTATCTTTTTTAAAGCAAGTGCAAAACCAAAATGAATTTACCAATTTTCTACCACAAATTCTGTGAACGGAAGGAAAGTCACAAGAATATCTTGCCAACAAAATGGAATATACAGCACAGAAAGCCAGGAATTCAGCTTAAAAAATTTAGTCATGCATTTTCATTGATAAGTCAGAAAAGAGTAAAGAGGTTTTGTGGCCGAAAAACATGAAAGGGAAAGGCAAGCTGAAGCTGAGACTGTGGGGAAAATGGCATTCATCAAATTGCACCTAACAAAACCGTGCGGCTCTTCACATCTAAATCTTCATTTTTATCGCGAAAAAAATCAAAGCGTTTTAAGTGCAAGCATATACAAAAATTCTGTTCTTTGCCTCAGCAAAAACCTATCTGGCTAAGAAATAACATGAGCCTAACATATTTCTTTGCCCTAGAAAGACATCTATGATAGGTACATATGAAAAAATCAGGTACTGCAAGCAGAAATATACAGTTCTTGCTTGCTTTACATAAAAAAGTTATTGCTCATAGGATCTTTCTTTTACTTTTGCCTACACAATCTTTTATCATTTTATAAATACAGGACATTGGGTCCACTGTACCCACTCACCTCCTCTTAGGAAGGGCATTTGCCAACTGTCAATATACCACTGGTGAGGAGCACCCCACCCAGCTCAGACTCTACTGATACCGCTGACACGGGAGGTGGGCAGGGAAGTGCTGGGTAGAGAAGGGCAGGGTCCCTGGCTAGGGCTCCACCCTCAGGCTTGTGCTCATGGACCTAAGTGAGAATAGGCACTCCTGTTTTTGTGCCAAAATGTTGCATTTTCCAAAACCACTCTGGCCCACCATGATCCCTATCTTGTGCTCATAAAACCCTGAGACCCTAGCGAGCACAGATACAAATGGCTGGACATCGAGAGGAGCAGAAGAGCACACCAACAGACCCCAGCAGACACTGGCAGGACATCGATGGCGGAATGACATGGAATTCAGCTGGGGACGATCGGCCAGACTCTAGGGGAAGACCACCTTCCCACTCCATCTCCCTTCTGGATCCCCATCCATCTCACTGAGAGCTACTTCTACCACTCAATAAAATCTTTCAACCCATCCTCCAAGTCCACATGTGATCTGATTTTTCTGATACACTAGGGCAAGAACCCAGGATACAGAAAGCCCTCTGTCCTGGTGATAAGGCAGAGAGTCTAACTGAGCTGATTAACACAAGCCGCCTGCAGACGGCAAAGCTGAAAGAGTACACGGTAACATATACCCACCAGGGCTTCAGCAGCTGTATACACTCAACCCTAGATGCTGCCATGGGGTTGGTGCCCAAAATGCTCCCCATGACCTGCTGGTCTGCATGCTTCTGCTAAGGGTTTGAGCAGCAGGGCACCTAAGAAGCGAGCCACTCCCCCTATCACACACCCTTGAGGGGGATAAGGGAACTCCTCCCATTTCACCACTAGGTTTTGGTGATCTGTCCTGCTCCCTCCCAGACTCTTGCCTGTTTTCATCCTCATAACTCCTGAATTACTATTGATGTTTCAAAGGGTGGAGTCTCCACCTCACTGTGCCCTAGCCATGACAGGCCTACACAGGCATTACCTGGTAATTACTGTCTTTAGCATCTTCTTCCCTTGCCCATAACCTTCTCCAGAACTATCCAAAGAAAGCTACTTCCTGCACTACCCTCCTCAACGCACAGGGAAACTTCACTTGAATTCATTAAACATTGAGTAATTATTCTATGTGCCTTTCTAGGTGCTAAGGGGGTAGTATGATCTAGCCTCTGCCTTCCACAAGAGCATTTTCACTGCATTGTTGGTGAGAACACACACATGTTATATGATTGACAACAGTGTAATATCCAACTGCGATGGAGTTCTAAGAAATGATAGATTAATGAGAAATGAAGATGAAGGGAAGACATCCTAGAATCTCCACAGAATTTAATTAAGTATGTGGAGAGATGGGAGATAGTCCAGGCAGGGCCACCCAAGAGTAATAGCTTCAAATTGTAAATAAACATGTCGTTTTTAAAGAACAGTTATGAGTGCAGGATTAGAAATTGTATAATATAAAAATGATAAAAATTACTGCCAGTAGAAAGTCTAAAATAAAAAAATATCATGTCAAGTATCAGTGAGGATGTGGAGCAACTAGAACTTTGAAACACTTCTGTGAATTGATTAAACCACTTTGCAGAACCGTAGGCAGTTTCATGAAAGCAAAATAAATGCATATTTCATGAACTAGCAATTCCACTCCTAAGTAATTCCACCCAAACAGCACTGGACACATGTGTTTACCAAAAAACATTTAGAAGATTGTTCATAGCAGGACTTTTCTTAATAGCACCAAATTGGATACAACTCACATATCCATCTACGATAAAATGCATACATACATTATGGAATATCCATGTGATGGAAATCAATTCAGCAATGAGAATGAATGCAACAACATGGAGGAACCTCATAATGGTAATGTGGAACAAGCACAGAAGACACAAAAGAAAAGGAAATCAAGAAAAACCATCTATAGACAAGGATATGTGACTGGAAGCAGGACCTGAGCTCCAGGAAACAAGGCTGGCACTAGAAAGCCACAGATAATCCCCAGTGCAAAGGATCGTGTAAAAGCAAGCAAAGTAGAAGGTGCCAGATGAGTGCTGTGGCCCCCATGGGGCATTCCAGGGCTGAGACCCATCAGTAGTACCGAATACTTGCTGCTTTAGCACCTGGGACCCATAGAGATAGTGAGACTATTTCCAAACACCCAACGAAAGAAGAAAACAGAACCAAGCAACTCTGACCAGCTTCTCATTGTGTTCTGTTGAAGTTCTTCTGGCTTATAAGGATGAATGGTCCAATTAATCCAGCTCAATTAAAGGTAGAGACTATTTTGAAAATTCCCAGAAAAGATGTATGGCGAGATCATGGCAGACAGGAGGCAGGACTAGATGCGGCTGCGGACAGAGCAGCGAGCGGGGCTCACATTGTGAATTTTAGCTCCAGATTGATTGCAAGAACAAATCAGCAACCCAAAAGGACCCACAGACCCTCTTAACAAAGAGGACGGCTCCTTTAGGACCCAGGAGACCCCCCACAAAACTGTGAGTGCCCCAACAGTGGAAGTGGGAAAGGGAGACCCTCCTCTCCCAAACACGTCCCCCCAACAGGAGAAGCTGAAGGTCTGTTTGTGGGAGAAGTTTCTGACTTACCCGGAGCTGAGTCAATTTGGACAGCCAAGAGAAATACTGGGGTAGAGGAAGCAACAGAAGGGTCCTGGGAGTTCGCGGGGTCCCCTGGCAGGCCATTCCTGTCTGGCACCACAGGTATCCAATGGGAGAGAAGCAGGAGGTAAAACTACACAGAGAGAAGGAAATCTCTAGCTGAAATCTGTAACAATTTGAATGGGGTGAGAAGCCTCTTTGCCAGAACTCGGGGGAGGGTGCGAATCTGACGTACAGACTCCACAGGCTGGGGAAGAACCAAGCCCTCTTCTTACACAGCTGGGAGGCAGATAGCCTTGTATCACTCTCCGCCTGGAAACGGTCTGAGGGTTGTTAAGGGGAGCACAGTGGGAGAGAGACCTGCCTTCGGTCTGTGTGGGAGGCCTGTAACTGCCGGCTTTTCCCAACTTCCCTGACAGCCTGCATGACTCAGCAAAGGCTGCCATAAGCCTCCTAGGTACATAACTCCAGCGACCCGGGAATCTCACTCCCAGCCCCCACAGCAGCCTCAGCAAGACCCACTCAAGGAGAGTCTGAGCTTAGACACACCTAGCCCCGCCCCCACCTGATGTTCCTTCCCTACCCATTCTGCTAGCAAAAGACAAAGGGCATATACTCTTGGGAGTTCTAGGGTCCTACCCACCGTCGGTCCCTCCCTATACTACCACAGATGATGCTCTCTGGAAAGTGCCACCACCTGGCAGGAGGCCAACCAGCACAAAAATAGAGCATTAAACCACCAAAGCTAAGAACCTTCATGGAGTCCATTGTACACCCCAGTCACCTCCACCGGAACAGACACTGGTATCCATGGTTGAGAGACCCACAGATGGTTCATATCACAGGACTCTGTGTAGACAACCCCTGGTATCAGCCCAGAGCCTGGTAGATTCACTGGGTGGCTAGATTCAGAAGAGAGACAATAATCACTGCAGTTTGGCTCACAGGAAGCCACATCCATAGGAAAACGGGGAGAGTACTACATCAAGGGAACACACCGTGGGACAAAAGAATCTGAACAGCAGCCTTCAGCCCTAGACTTTCCCTCTGATGGAGCCTACCCAAATGAGAAAGGAAGCAGAAAACCAACCCTGATAATATGACAAAACAAGGCTCTTCAACATCCCCCGAAAAAAAGATCACACTAGTTCACCAGCAATGGATCCAAACCAAGAAGAAATCCCTGATTTTCCTGGAAAAGAATTCAGGAGGTTAGTTATTAAGCTAATCAGGGAAGGACTAGAAAAAGGTGAAGCCCAGTGCAAGGAAATCCAAAATATGATACAAGAAGTGAAGGGAGAAATATTCAAGGAAACAGATAGCTTAAATAAAAAACAAAACTTCAGGAAACTTTGGACACACGTTTAGAAATGTGAAATGCTCTGGAAGGTCTCAGCAATAGAATTGAACAAGTAGAAGAAGAAATTCAGAGCTTGAAGACAAGGTCTTTGAATTAACCCAATCCAACAAAGACAAAGAAAAAATTATAAGAAAATATGAACAAAGCCTCCAAGAAGTCTGGGATTATGTTAAATGACCAAACCTAAGAATAATCAGTGTTCCTGAGGAAGAAGAGGATTCTAAAAACTTAGAAAACGTATTGGGGGAGCAATACAGGAAAACTTCCATGTCCTTGCTAGAGATCTAGACATCCAAACACAAGAAGCACAAAGAACACTGGGAAATTCATTGCAAAAAGATCTTTGCCTAGGCACATTGTCATCAGGTTATCCAAAGTTAAGGCGAAAGAAATAATCTTAGGAGCTGTGAGACAGAAGCACCAGGTAACCTGTAAGGAAAAACCTATCAGATTACTGGCAGAAACTCTACGAGCTAGAAGGGATTGGGGCCCTATCTTCAGCCTCCTCAAACAAAACAATTATCAGCGAAGAATATTGTATCCAGCAAAACTAAGCATCATATATGAAGGAAAAATAGTCTTTTTCAGACAAACAAATGCTGAGAAAATTCGCAATTACCGAGCCATCACTACAAGAACTGCTAAAAGGAGCTTAAATCTTGAAACCAATCCTCAAACAAATCAGTAAGAAAAAAAAAAAAAATCCCATCAAAAAGTGGGTTAAGGACATCAATAGACAATTCTCAAAAGAAGATATACAAATGGCCAACAAACATGTGAAAAAATGCTCAACATCACTAAAGATCAGGGAAATGCAAATCAAAACCATAATGCGATACCACCTCATTCCCGCAAGAATGGCCATAATCAAAAAATCAAAAAACAGGAGATGTTGGTGTGGATGCAGTGAACAGGGAACACTTCTACACTGCTAGTGAGAATGTAAACTAGTACAGCCGCTATGGAAAATAGTGTGGAGATTCCTTAAAGAACTAAAAGTAGAACTACCATTTGACCCAGCAATCCCACTACTGGGTATCTACCCAGAAGAAAATAAGTCATTGTTCAAAAAAGCTACTTGCACACACATGTTTATAGCAGCACAATTCACAACAGCAAAGTCGTGGCACCAACCCAACCAAATGTCCATCAATCAACAAGTGGATAAGGAAAAAAAAAAAAAAAAGAAAAAAATGTATATACAGATGATGGAATACTATACAGCCATAAAAAGGAATGAATTAACAGCATTTGCAGTGACCTGGATGAGACTGGAGACTAAGTGAAGCAACTCAGGAATGGAAAACCAAACATCATATGTTCTCACTGATATGTGGGAGCTAAGCTGTGAGGATGCAAAGGCATAAAAATGACAACAGACTTTGGGGACTTGGGGGAAGAGTGTGAGGGGGGCGAGGGATAGAAGACTACAAATATGGTGCAGTGTATACTGCTCAGATAATGGGTGCACCAAAATCTCACAAATCACCACTAAAGAACTTCCTCATGTAACCAAATACCACCTGTACCCCGATAACTTATGGAAATTAAAAAAAACTTCCCAGAAGAATTCAAAGACAGAAAACTCAGAGTAGAACTAAGATTCTTAGGGAACCAAAACTAAGCAACTGCAAGAAAGAAAGGCAGCACCCTTCCATGAAGGCTACATGCTTTTCTCCTGGCTGCTCTGCTTCTCTTAGCATTTCTCCACCTCCACTCTCTGCTCAGGGGCTTCTTGTGCTTGTTCATAATGGAGGTTGAGCGTAGTTAGCAGTTCCATCCCCAGCATCTCCTTTTCTGTCATCTTCACACCAGTTGCCTCACCCTCAAGTTTCACATTTCTGACAGCAGCACCTGACTAGCTCACCTCATCTTCTGGAATCAACTCTTACAGGTCCAATCAACTCCAACTCCTCTGGATGCTTCAGGTCCCAGAGCAGACACCATTCACTGTGACAAGCCTTCAATATCATCCCTCCCCGGGACAGGAAGATGTCCCATCACACTGGGGCTTGGCACACTGCCCTGTAACTGTCCATGAATGTGCCCGTCCTCCCCACTAAAACAGAAGCTCCTCAGGAGCAGTGACTATGTCTGTCTATAATTATTTCCCTAGCACCCAGGTCTTAAAATAAATGGATTCTATGGGTCTTAAGAAATCAGCCTGATAATAAAATAATGCCTTAGAATCTGGAAATACTTGAGTTTATACTTTTATTTCAGCCTGGGGCAACCATATACTTTTCTACAACCCAATAAAAGATATCTGCTAGGCTTGCAGTTGTCCAGGCATGTAGCTGAGAGGCACAGATGGAAGATTCTGCCTTTTTGTAGCCCTCTTCAGCACCCAGTGTTACA
Source organism: Colobus angolensis palliatus (assembly GCF_000951035.1). Classification (NCBI taxonomy): domain Eukaryota; kingdom Metazoa; phylum Chordata; class Mammalia; order Primates; family Cercopithecidae; genus Colobus; species Colobus angolensis. The sequence continues at coordinate 1,932,135 of NW_012114364.1, read as the reverse complement.
GGCACTCCCTTCACACTGAAATACCCTCCTAAAGCTATGCCAGGCTTATTTTTTCTTATTTTGCATTAAACTACAATGAATGTAGTTAAAATGAGAATTTTTGTTACCATGGATAAATTATAAAGTGAATCTGAAATGTCATTAAGTCTTTCTGACCTTTTACATGTGCCATTAATACAGTAATCTTATTAATAGAGAGCTTCATCAGAGTAGAGAAAATGGATTTCAATGTCTGAGAATGTTAGCAACTTCTTACCCACATATCTGCAAAAAAGCAAATACAGTTTCTGCAAAATAAATACTGGGTTCATTTTTTTGCCTAAGGTATCTTTCTCTCCATAAAGGATTTAACATGTTTATTTCAAACCAATATACTTTCTCTCATTAAGCACAGGTTCAACATTCATTGAGGAGGCATGAACTGATTGCTGACAATGCATCAGGCTCAGGTTTCCAGGTCTCTATACAAGAATCCTGTTGGTCTATTAATGAAACGCATACAATATTAAAAATACCACTGGCATGTATGACATTTCCTAGTTTACAAAGCATTTGTGTATAAGGATTATTTGACAGCAAAATCTTTATGAAGTGGGCATTACACTCATTCTTGCAGCAAAGAAAATTGCCTTAAAGAGGCTGTAATTTATGCAATTCCCACTGCAAGCATATAGCAGAGTTTGCACACACATGACATAGTTTTCTGGCTCCAAATACAATTGTCCATGGCATCAAATGGTCTCCCATTAGCATTTCTTTATTAATGTGGAGAGGTGAAAGGAAATATGGTGGGTGAAATACTGGTATCTCATGGAGAAGCACCTGCCTGAGACCCTGACTCACTCCTTCATCAGTGAAGTCCAGAAGAACTGGAGTTTTCACGTAGTCCTAGCAGGACTGACGTAAACTAAAAATCCATATATAATCTTCTCTAACGACACATCAAACTGATTGCACTGCTGAAAATGTTTGTTAGAGCATCAAGAAATAGAATCCTTAAATAAAAGCTCAGGCTTGGCATTTTTTTCAGTGTGAAAAGCAATATTGGCCTTTATGTTTAAATGTTAGCAGAAAATATAAGAAGTGTCTCTTTAACTTTCATCAGCTTCTCTGGGATTTAGGATTGTAATGGAAATACAATATGTAGATTTAAAGGATGAGACAGTTTTCTTCAACAAATAATATGTCAGTAAGTGATCCCGATCTGCATTTTTCAGCAACCCATCCCTAGTCCCCAGGTAAAATTTCTACCGCCACAAGCTCCCTCACGTGACTCCCTCTACTCTCCCTTTTCTTGTGACAAATTAAATAAACTATGACCACATAGTTTCATTCTGGTTTGGAAAACTATGCTCATTGACCTTGATAACCTCTTTCATCCCCAAGAAGCTATTTTTCTATGAACATATTACAATACAAAGACATAATGGGGGTAGTATCCCAGACAGAGAACTCTTCAGCTACAGAGGACACAGTTTTTGCCCAGGGTTCTCAAAACAGGTGACTCCCCCAAGTCATGTAGGCCGCTGTTTGATACAAAGATTCTGTCATCCAATCTTGTGATCTACCCAATCAGAATTTCTGTGAGATGAATCAGAGAATCTTTATATTAAACATGTTTCGTTGATTGATTCTTATATTCACTCAGGCCTGGCCATCACAGCTCTAAAATACAGAACACCTTCAGCTTCATTTCGAAAACACATGTTTCTTTTTGAGACAGAGGGTCGCTCTGTCACCCAGGCTGGAGTGCAGTGGTGCAATCTCGGCTCACTGCAACTTCCGCCTCCCGGGTTCAAGCAATTCTGCCCCAGCCTCCTGAGTAGCTGGGACTACAGGCGCATACCACCATGCCGGGCTAATTTTTGTATTTTTAGTAGAGACAGGGTTTCACCATATTTGTTATGCTGGTCTCAAACTCCTGACCTCAGGCAATCCACCCGCTTCAGCCTCCCAAAGTGCTAGGATTACAGGCATGAGCCACCATGCCCAGCCCCAAAAAACATGTTTTAAGAGCCCCTATAGACATGTTTCGAGGGCTTTGTTAGATGCTCAGTCAAGAACAGAGCAGTTCATTTTGCACAGCTCTCTTTAAACACACAATGTATTATTTTACAAAAGAAACATTGTAATTCAATGTTCTGAGGTTATTATGAGATAGCCCCATGTTCGGGGCTATAAGAGATGCAACTACAAGGAAGACAGAGTCCTAGGCTGTAACAATCAAGAGCTAAGGTTTCGTGTCTCTTTGAAACCAGCAACCAAAATGGAAAGATGAGAAAGAAGCTTCTTTAGAACATGGAAGATATTGCGTGCTAGTTTCATCTTGTTATTTCCTATCTTCATCTTTTCCTACGAAGTAATACAAACCTTTGCCTGTATTTCTTAACAGCAAAAACAGACCTACCACTTAAGCAAATCTATTCTAGTTGTTTATCCAGGACCAAATCTCATGAAAAAATATGATGCTGAGAGACAGCCTTTATATCCTTTCACTGAAAATTCTATGTTATCTCCCTTCTGGATTTGAAAGACAACCATTTTCAATGTGATAAAGGCAATACTTCTTCCATCAAGTATAGACTTTATGTTCTATCTCCTTCAAACTGGTAAGACAAAACCAATTACTAGGCAGCAAAGCATGGCTGTGGTAGTAGAAATGATATTTCTCCTGCAGGCTCCAGCCCTATGCAGAAGTCATACTTAACTTTGGCTTTTGTTTTTATCCTTAATCCCAGATGTACAAGAGTGGAGGTCAAAGGATCACATTTCTGAAGATACTTATAGAAACAGAAGAGCAAATCTGGAAGCAAATGACACTTTTCGGACAGGACAGGTTATACATAAAATCTATTCTATCACTTTTCAAATGCAAGTCTATGAAAAACATGGAAGCAGAACCTCTGGGCATCTGGACTTCAGAACTTATACTTTAACGTGATTCCCTAGTGTTTTTGAGGCACATTCAGGTTTGACTACCTAGATGAGATAAATTCTTAAGGCCCCTCATGGCTCTATTCACAGCACAACTTTGAGTGGTAATTTACAAGAAGTATCATAAGCACCTATGGTCTTGGGTCTTGAAGAATATTTTCTTTTTTTTCTTTTTTTTTCCAGATGAGAATCAAATTCTAAATTGGCACAATTCTAAGGCGTAGTGCAATAAAATCTTCCCACCACTCAGAATCAGCTGAGCAAGACACAACATGGCAGATTAGAAGAGGCCACTCAAACCAGAGGCAGACAGAGGCTGCAGAGAGTGCTGCATCTAGAGCATATGCCACTCATGCCTCACCAGCCACTCATCCTTCTAGCTCCTCTGGCATGGGGTCAAGCAAGGAGCACAGTGCTGGTTCTAGGCCAGTGCCATCCCACAGAGAATGAAAGCATATATAATTTTCAATTTTCTATTAGCTACATTAAAAAGAATAAAATGAAACATAAAGAATTAGTTTCAGAAATATATTTTCTTTCAATGAATATATCCAAAATATTATCATTTCAATAGATAATCAACGTAAAAACTATTAATGGGATATTTTACATTTTTTTCTTACTAAGTCTGTGAAGTGTGGTGTGCCTTTACACTTCCAGCACATGTCCATTGAAACTAGCATTTGAAGTGCTAGGTAGCCATATGGGGCCCACAGCTCCTCTGGTGGACCGCACGGATCTAGACAATCACCTGTCTTCAGGCCCATCCATCCTCCACCTCTGCCCACATTCACTTGTCCTTGGTTTTATCTTTTTGGTTCTAGATTCCTACTCCAAACCCACCTCTCTCCCCTTGGCTGTAGCCCCCTCCACTGTCAAAATTCCCAACTACCATCCTGATTTGCCATTTTCGTCCATCAGTTTTACTGTGTGAATTCTATGCCTACTTACCCTCTTTTACCTCTTGTGAAAACTTCTGACTTTTGTTCCTATAGAAATTCCATGGGGGATAGGACAGATAGAGGGATTTAGATCTATGAGGGCAAAATTTTCTTAGTTGTTAAAAAAAAGCAATTTAATAAAATCTAAATTTAGAACAACTACAAAGAAGATAATAGACCATTCTTTGTGATTAACATAAATACAGTCATTCAGATTTCAAGCTATGAGAAACCAAAGGACAGAGGAGGTAAGTAAGAGAACCAAGCTGACAAAACAGGACTGGGGACAGGTGGGTCCAGGAAAAGAGAGTTCCCGTGGTCACCCCTGGCTTACGCCCTCACCACCTTTCTAGAGAACAAATGGAAATAAATATCAGAACCACACTGTACTGTATTTTTATTTTGTCATATATGTAATTGTGCAAGTTAACCAGATATTTCACAATATAAATTCCATCATTCTCCAGGAAGCATTTCACTGTTTTTATAAAGTTACAAGTAGACAGACCCTTGCAGATGGTTTTGAAGACAGAAAATTGGAAAAGGCATGCATGGGGAATGAGGTGGGACAGTGTGCAATAATAATTACAGTCAACTTTCTGGTGCCCAGAGTGGAATACCGGGTGTGTTACAACCTTCTCAGAAGGGTGGCTCCACAAGGCTTAATCTTTTCTAAGGATGCTAACTATAACCAAGGTCACCAGTCATTTATTCAACAATGTTCTAAGGATTTATTTTGTATCAGGCTCTGAGCCAAAGCCTCGTAAGATCATAAGATAATTTTAAGGGCCATCAGGTAGTTATCATCCATTGGGCTCTAAGCAAAACTATTCAGTATCTCAATCTACATTTAGAGCATCTTCCTACTTAACTTTCTTTTTTCTTTTTTTTTTTTTTTCTTGAGGAGTCTCGGTCTGTTGCCCAGGCTGAAGTGCAGTGGCACGATATCAGCTCACTGCAACCTCTGCCTCCCAAGGTTCAAGCCATTCTCTCGCCTCAGCCTCCCAAGTAGCTGGATTACAGATGTGCACCATGAAGCCTGGCTAATTTTTGTATTTTTACTAGAGACGGGGTTTTACCATGTTGGCCAGGCTGGTCTCAAACTCCTGACCTCAAGTGATCCACCCACTTCTACCTCCCAAGGTGCCTGGATTACAGGTGTGAGCCACCATACCCGACCCCTACCTAACTTTCTGATTTTGACTTCAGTGAACTGTCACCTCTCTTCCTGAGGTGAGACACCCGGGCCTCAGGTCATCCCAGCCATCTACCCTAGACCTGCCCTCTTGAGCAGTTCTCACACTGCAAAATCAACAGGTTCCCTCTCTCAGTGGCAAAGTCAAAGCATTCATTATTTCAGTGACCGGATCATGGTGAAATGTTAAGAAAACATGATCATATTCAGGAATTCACATGATAGTATAAATACGTGTACAGACTAGAAGGGGAAAGCAGTCAGTATAAGTTTTCTAGCAGAGAAAACTTTCTGAAGAAGCAGCACTGATCTGAGCCCTTACGAACAGGTGGGACGTAGACCTGCTAATAGATGCTGTAGGTAAACGGAAAGAATGGAGATCCGCGAGGGCCCAGGATTCTGAGGCGTTCAGTTCTGGTGGTTCATGAAATAGGCTTGAGGACCCTTGTTGATATGTGAATAGATAGGGAGAAAAATATATTATCTAAAAAGCTAGACCTGGAATTTCCTTCAGAGAGAAAATGATCTTCTTTAACATTTCTTGTTGTTGTTTCAAAGGAAAACACCACTGTAGGCTGTATCAGACACAAAACTATTTATTCATCCAGTCTGTCTGGTTTTCTTCTGAGGCACAAAGGGGGCTACACTTTCCAGCCCCTTTGTATTTGGAGGGGGTACGTGACTACTTCTGGCCTGCAGGTCTGAGCAAAGGTGCCGTGGGTCTCTTGAGGCTGAAACACTTGTAAACTGTGTGGTGGAATGAATACTTAATGATATTAAAGAATGGTTGGAAATATTTTTTTAGCTACCATGAGAATACTGTGGTTGTGTATTTTAAAAGATAGCCATATCTTTTAGAGATATTGTATGCTGAAATGATGATGACTGAACTAGCACTATAGTTGGAACTAGTTTCCAAACAGTTTGTGGCGGGTCAGGGAAAACAAGAGGGACTGTTAGTGGGTGGGGCTATTGATGGAATAAGATTAAGCATAGTTGATAAATGATGAAGCTGGGTGATAGGGACAAAGATGGAGCTCATTACACTATTCTCTCTGCTTTTGTAATACGTACTTGTAAGTTTCAATATAAGAAGTTAGGGCCCCTCTAACTTTCTCTCCCTCTGCTACACTGACTTAGCCATTCCAGATGGCAGGACTATAAAATGTAAGCAGCTCAGAACCCAGAGTCAACCGGCTGGAAGGCAACATCCCTAGAAAATTACTGGGCCCTCAGCCCTCCTCCTGTGAACAAAAAATTAAACCTTTTCATGTTCAGTCATTTTAATTTCAGAGCTTGCTATTACCTTAGCATAGCCTCGTCTCACCTGGGTGAGGCATAGGTGTGTGAGATTTTAGAGATAGTCTCAGGTGGCCTGTACTGTCTAGGGCTATATAAGAAATTGTTAGGAATTTGGACAAAGGAGGAACAGAAAATGAAGAACAAAAAAGGAGAGAGGTAGGGCTAAGGAAATAACCAAAGCAAAAAAACTTGCCAAAAAACAAAAAATAAAAAATGAGCCATCAACAATTCCCCAGTGGAAGAGATGCTGGAGGATTTTGTGCAAGATGATTAATGAAGTTACCTGTGGCATGGTTCTGTGATGTAACTCTGCTCTTTGTCTCCAGATTTCTGTAAAGTCCCTTGAACACAAATGCCTTATATGAGTGGTACTGTAGGGGATATGAATGTGAAAGGTCTATGCCCTCCTGTAAATTGGTTGGCACAAGAAAAGGAAATGAGAGTGGCCATGGTCTGTATAACAGGCACCAGATGTAGAGTTTAGCAGGAAAGGGAAACTTTCTGGTGCCCAGAGTGGAATACCAGGTGTGTTACAACCTTCCTAGAAGGGTGGCTCTACAAGGCTTAATCTTTTCTAAGGATGCTAACTATAACCAAGGTCGCCAGTCATTTATTCAACAATGTTCTAAGGATTTATTTTGTATCAGACTCTGAGCCAAAGCCTCGTAAGATCGTAAGATAATTGTAAGGGCCATCAGGTAGTTGTAGCAGGAAAGGGAAAATGGAATGGGAGATGTCCCATGAGAATATAAGGTTCTAGGGAAGCACATAAATCCGAAGCAGGGCAATGAACATTCAAGCAAGTGGGAAAGAATTTAAACCAGTTTTCTTTAAATCTCAAAGAGGAAGGCCCAAGATGATATTGGGGTTCCATAGTTGCATGCATTTTAAGCCTATCACTGCACTGTGTGGGTCATTCTCATGACAGAGCAGAGTTACCGTCTCCATACCAGGGTGCATAAAAGCACATGCAGCTGAAAATGTCTTAATGACAAAAAGCAAAACAAGGATATATCCAGAGGTGGTAGGGCAAAGTGGCCTTCAGAAACAAAAAGGTAAAGGTAGTTTGATGTTCATAGAAGCAGCAGGCCTATGACAGCAGAGTCAATCATGCATTCATCCATCAAACAGTAAACAATTATCATGGCTCTGTCCTGTGCTCAGCACTGTAAAACCTGCCAAAGACACAAAGAAAGATAAGATATGGTTTCTGCTCCTAAGAAATTCACATTTAAATGGGACGGAAAATTTGAGGAATAGTCTATAACAATAAAGTGTAATGAGATAGAACAAAAATATATCTTCACTGGGTGCAGTGGTTCATGCCTGTAATCCCAGCATTTTGGGAGGCCGAGGAGGGCAGATGACCTGAAGTCAGGAGTTCAAGACCAGCCTGGCCAACATGGTGAAACCCCATTTCTACTAAAAATACAAAAATTAGTTGGGCATGGTGGTATACACATGTAATCCCAGCTACTCAGGAGGCTGAGACAGGAGAATTGCTTGAACCCAGAAGGCAAAGGTTGCAGTGAGCCAAGATCTCGCCACTGCACTCCAGCCTGGGTGACAGAGTGAAACTCTGCTTCAAAAAAAAAAAAAAAAAAAAAATGGCAATGGCCAGATCCCTTACTCTTCATGGATCCTAATGGGTGTAGGAAACCACTGACCTTCTAAATATTAATCCAGCTAGAAATATCATTTGAAAATGACATGGAGGACCTGAGGAGAGTAAACTGTGAGGATAGAGACAAATTAAGAAGCTATTTCAGGAACACAGGCCAGAGACCATGAGGGCCTTCAGGAAGATGGTGGCAATGGGGATGGAGATAACTGCATGAATTTCGGCGATTAAGAAGAGCAGTCACAGGACAAGGGGACTGCTTGGATGAGAAGAATGAAAGAAAGGAAGTAGTCATTACCAATCATGACTGACAGGTCGTGTGTTATGGACAACTAAATGGACAATTGGGCCTTGGGGAACTTGCTTATCAAAAGAAAGTTGTGTGATAAAGACACAATGTCTCCTTTGTTCTTTAGTTTCTAATTATATGGTTCTTCTCAAGTGGAAAGTAGAAGCATTTACAATTCAACTTCATGCCACTAAATGGATCCACACAATCTCAATTAATTACAGGTTGGAAAAGTTACTGGTCAGTCACAAAGAACTGACTGACAGCTAATACATCTGAATGTCTGGGTTAAAAAGGAAAGGCAAAAGATTAACGGCCTTGTCACCAGTGTATCCTGAATATTCCATCATTGGAATAATGATGATCCAACTCTGTAAGGAATCTACCTTACGTCTTGATATACCCAATGGTCAAGAATAAAAAGTCAAATTCTAAATGGCTTCCAAATTGTTTCCAAATTCCAAATCAGCTGTATCAAAGTACAATTTTTTAAATATTAAAAACATAATCTTCATACAAATACACAGCACAAATTAAAGGTTTGTGTAACTCATAAACATGGGAAAAAGATACTTGACCAAGAGAGTTCAGAAAAGAATTCGCGTTAGGCAAAGCCTTCTTAGATATAGAAGATATACATCTTAGAAACAACAAAAATAAATTGGACTTCATCAAAATAAAAAATTTTCATGCTTCAAAGGACATCATCAAGTAAGTGAAATGACAATATACAGAAAGAAAGAAAATGTGTTTATGAATTATAGATCAGATAAGGGACTTGTATCTTGAATATATTAAGAAAAATGTTACAACTTGGAAATAAAAAGACAACCCAATTAAAAAGTGAATAAAGGATCTCCATCCACTTTTCTCCAAAGAAGACAGCAAGAGTCAGTATGTACATGAGGAGATGCTCAACATCATTAGCCACCAGCTAAATATAAATAAATCAAAACCACAGTGACATACCATTCCCTACCCATTGGTATGGCTATAATAAAACACACTGTCAAAAAGACAAATGTTGGTGAAAATATAGAGATTCTGGAATCCTCACGTACTGCTGGTAGGAATGTAAAATGGTGCAGTTGCTTTGGTAAGTAATCTGTCAGTTCCTCAAAAAGTGAAACACAAAGTTAACATTTATAATCCAGCAATTCCACTCCTAGGTACACACTCAAGAGAAATGAAAACATACATCTACACAAAAATTTGTATATAGCACCATTATTTGTAATAGCCAAAAAGACGAAACAACCCAAATGTCCATTTTTATGAAAAAAAAATGAGATGTATGGTATAGCCATATAATGGAATGCTACTGGGGAATAAAAAGGAGTCAAGTATTGACATATGCTACAACATGGATGAACCTTGATAACCTGCTAAATGAAAGAAGCCAGTCACAAACTTCCACCTATTATATGATTCTATTTATTGTATTGTATTGTATTTTATTTTGATGGAGTGTTGCTCTGTCACCAGGCTAGAGTGCAGTGGCACGATCTCGGCTCACTGCAACTTCTGCCTCCCAGGGTCAAGCAATTCTCCTGCCTCAGCCTCCTGAGTAGCTGGAATTACAGGCATGAGCCACCACACCCGGCTAATTTTTGTATTTTTAGTAGAGACGGGTTTTCTCCATGTTGGCCAGGATGGTCTCTATCTCCTGACCTCATGATCCGCCCTCCTCAGCCTCCCAAAGTGCTGGGATTACAGGCATCAGCTACCGTGCCCGGCCATATGATTCCATTCCTACATACATGTTCAGAATAGGTAAATCTACAGAGACAGAAAGTAGACCAGTGGCTGGTGGTCTATTATAAAATAAATATATACACATATACAAGTTGAATTTAAAAAATTGGGATTTTTTCCAGTCTTCATGAAACAATGTAGGGGAATGAGACTGGCAAATCAGTAACAATTTTTTTTCCAATGTGATGCAAAGCAATAAAACTAATATTTTAAGTTTTATTTTTTCCACTAGAGAGGAAAGAAATAATCACACCTATCAGGTTTCTGTACATTAAATTCTAAGATGACAAAGTTGTAAAATACAATAAGCAGCAAATAATAAGCCTACCAATGTTGCATTCCTCTCAGTTTGTCACATAATGTTCTACATTACTGTGAATGTCACATAATCTTTGTTTGTTTTGTTCCCATGTCTTAAAAATTTTGCTTAACAAAGATATTTCATAAGCATACCACAATGATTTTGAAGCTCAGTGTAAGCAGAAAATGACAGGGTATTCCCTCGGAGTTAAACACACAGAAATAGATAATGTAAAAGAGTGAATCTCACAAGTAAAATCATTTGAAACAAAGAAGGCTTGACCAAGCTACTCTTAAAAGTTATTAGGATTCTTAAAAATTACATGTAATTAATAGCCCTAACAACTACTAAATGGAAAAAGAAAAGCTAAACTGAAAACTCTCACCTGATAATAACTTATTATACCTACTTTAAAATGAGAAACAATACTTGCAAGACAGAAGCAAAAATGCTACTGAAAGATGTGCAAAGTTCCTAAATTCAGTAAAAGAGATGAAACATCAAGGAGCCAGACTGTCAAAACCACATGACAAGCACGTGGTTACTCACAACAGACTGCAGACACCCAGCCAAATCACAGCTAAACTGCACAGCTGCTAGGAAGGAAAGAAAAGCCAGTGCAACCAGGAAGCAGACCAAGATAGTCCACTTTAAGAATCACCAGCCTACGACAGGACAAAGAACTATGCAAGCTGAGTAGGAACTTTACTTGGGAAAAGAATTAGAAACCATTTTCTAGGTGCTCAAAAGAGTCAATTCTAATGTGGCCATCTCAGATGAATGAGTAAAGCCATTCATAACAAATGTCAGTGAAATTTCCCTGGTTGTATACATACACACACACACACACACACACACACACACTTTTTTTTTTTTTTTTAAAGATAGAGTCTCGCTCTGTCGCCTAGGCTGGAGTGGTGCAATCTCAGCTCACTGCAACCTCTGCCTCCCCGTTCAAGCAATTCTCCTGCTTTCGCCTCCCAAGTAGCTGGGATTACAGGCGCCTGCCACCTTGCCTGGTTAATTTTTGTATTTTTAATAGAGACGAGTTTTCACCATGTTGGCCAGGCTGATATTTTGTATTTGAAACACAAGAACAGAAAGATGTTTTTCAAAAGAAAAGAAAGGAAGAATATAAAGATATGGGTATTAGGATATTCTATTCCATCACTTTTTATTAATTGAACTGCCTGAGTTACAGTCGCTTGCATGGATTGATTCACAGACAGAAAGTCCTGGACAAAATATGTAGCAGATCCCTTTGAAAAGTATATATATGCCTTGGAAGTGAAAGGCAGGTTCTAGCAAATGGCTCAAGGTACTAATTTTGCCACAGGTTCCACCAAAGAATTGGTTTTTTTCCTACCAGCAGGGATAAAAAACCCCACCATCTAATGCCCCTGGCCCCTAAAATGTTACAGCTAGGAGAGCTGTGAGTCAGATATCAATGGCTACCTTTTCCTAACACCAAGGACCTTGGGACAAGCACTTATTTACTTATGACATGAGATAGGAATAAAATAATTGCTTGGTGAATTGACAGCAGTATGTTCTCGTTCTCCTCCATCTGTCTCTTTTTAACTGTACATCTTAGTGTTTGGAGACTGGTAAGCTCAGGGAACAGGCTATGTCTAACTACAAAGATAAGTATGAATGCTCAAATTCAGGAGACAAGAAGTCTTGGAATGAAACCAACCCAAAGCTAAAGGAAATGTAGCCACTATGCAAGAATATATGGCAAAATTGGTTTTTCTCTTATAGACAAAAGTAGTTATTTGAGGAGCTACAGAACACAAGACAGTATATTAGTGAGCTGGCACAGCTAAAAATATCTGGATGAGCAGCCCTGGAGATTCTGAAGGCCAGGGAGAGATACCTAAAAATGGTGAGTAGATTGCAACATTAACAAAAACCTGGGCTAGAGAAGTCAAGCTTAATTAAAGGATATATTAAACAAGAATTTTTAAAACATAAGATATAAACAACAATTTATAAAGGTTCTACACTGCTGAGAAGGAGTAAGCCAACACCAGAAGTTGGATATCACATTATTTCTGAGAGCATATTCAAGATTTGTTTAATACAAATACATGTTGGAAGTAATGAAAACAAACATGACATAGTTTTTATTATAAAAATGTGATAATCATATTGGAAGATAGCCTTTTAAAATGGGAAATAAAATAAAGAAAGAGAAGAAAATACTGGAAATAATTTTAAAAAGCATACAAGGCAAAGAAAGTAGTAGAAGTTTATTAATTCCAACATAGAAGTTAATTGATGATATAAAGGAAAGATCACTGGCAAACATAAAAACAAAATCTAGGCTGGGCATGGTGGTTCACACCTGTAATCCCAGCACTTTGGGAGGCTGAGGCAGGTGGGTCAACTGAGGTCAGAAGTTCGAGGACAGCCTGGCCAACATGACGAAAACCCCTCTCTGCTAAAAATACAAAAATTAGCCGGGCATGGTGGCATGTGCCTGTAGTCCCAGCTACTTGCTTCTCTGAGGCAAGAGAATCACTTGAACCAGGGAGGCAGAGGTTGCAGTGAGCCAAGATCACGCCACTCCACTCCAGACTGGGAGACAGAGTGAGACTCCATCTCAAAAAAACAAAAACAAGAACAAAAACAAAAAATGAAATCTAACAATCTGTTGTCTCTAAGAGATACAAATAAACTAAAATACAAATGCTCCATAGATCAATATTTAAAATTTATCATTTCTCCACAAATACAAAACAAAGTTAAGGTTACTATCATTAAAATGATATTAGATAACATTAAAGATATGTAAAACTATGAACATTTTAGAAGAGTGCATCTTAATTTTTTATATTTTTAACTTTTTACAGTCCCCAGGTCTTTTATTTATTTTTTGATGTCTATTATGACACAAATTCATAGGGGACAGGTTCCAGCAGGGCAGGCTCCATTCCACTCGTTCACAAAGTGTGCTTCTTCCTTCCTTCTTCTTCTGATCATTTTCTTTCATGCACTTCAGGAAGCTATCTCGGCTCTTAGAGTGCTTAATACGCACATTAAATCTCTTGGCAAGAATCTTGCCCTGAACTTGTTTGTTTATAACAATGCCAACAGCAGCTGGGTAACATTGTAGACTCTTCCGGTTTTGCCATGGAAACATTTGTGGGGCCTTCCTTTTTGAACAGGACCCATTCCCTTGATGTCAACAATATCACCTTTCTTATAGATCTGCATATATGTGGCCAAAGGAACAACTCACTGTTTTCTAAAAGGCCTAGAGAACATCTATGGGATGCCTCTCCTCTTTTTCTTTGTGTTCCTCATCACAGCAAATTATTAGAAGATGGTGGCTCCAGCAGAAAGAAAGGCATCGCAATTCTTAAAACATTATAGCAACAATATATTCTGAAGGAAGGTATTAAAACTGTCAAATATAATTACATCTGAAAGCCTCAACTGTACATCACAGCAAATAAAATAGTTAAGGGCTTAAATCCTATTCAGTGAATCAGAGCCACTGATCAACATTACTTCCTGATCCAAACCCCTCAGAACTCTTAAGAACAAATGGAGTGATTAGCTGTATCTTAGCAAAAACTGTTGTTCATTTCTATTTGTCACTTCCAACCACCCCACTTATTTTATCTTACAAATGGTTATGATATCCAGTCAACCACTGTACACTTCTCTGCACATTGTTCTGTAACATTCAACATATGTATCAATCAATAGATAGTTATTATTGATAAGTGACTGCTATGGTTTAGATACGGATTATTTGTCCCCAACAAATCTCATATCGAAATGTAATCTCCAGTGTGGTAGTGTGGAGGCCTAGTGGGAGGTGCTTGGGTGAGGAGGGCAGAACCCTTATATTAGATTAATCACCTTCCTTGGAGGTAACTTCTTGCTCTATTAGTTCCCACAAAAGCCAGTTGCTAAAAAGCCAGTTGGCACCTCTGCTCTCTCTCTTGCTTCCTCTCTCTCTATGTCATCGCTGCACATGGTCAGCTCACCATCATCTTCCGTCATGAATGGAAGCAGCCTGAGCCCTCACCAGATGTCTAATCTTAACTTTCCAGCCATCAGAATAGTGGGCCAAATAAATGCTTTTCTTTATAAATTACCTAGTCTCAGGTAGTTTTTTATAGCAACCAAAAATAAACTAAGACAGTATCCAGTTAAATATTTGTTGAATAAACAAATATACACCAAAGGAAACAACAGCAGTAATACTGCCAAAACAGTTTTATTTATTGAAAACAATTTCAAATGTATAGTTTCTTTTCTCCCCACATGAAGGACAGACCACAATTCTCAATATGCAAAGTCAGCCTGTAATTTAAGATTACTCAAAATTATCTAATAAATACCACATTTTAAAAAAAAGTACTTATACTAACCTTGTAAGAATGTAAGGCGAAAATGAAGCTGGATTATCCTGCTCTGAAAAGAGGGGCATAGATCCTCCCATTATCCACAGACGGAAGTACAAAATGACAAGCACCTTCAGAGAATAAGAAGATTCAGTGAGATTGCCACCAATAATCTCCACCCTTTTTGCATGTGCATTCTGTTCCTCTAACAGGGAATGAAGTCAGTTGCCCCTCCCCTTAAATCTGAGTTAGTCTTGTGGCTGGCTTGTATTGACCAGCAGAACATGTAGAAGGTACCTTATGTCACTTCTGGACCTAATCTTTGGGAGGTGCAGCAACTTTTAGTTTATTCTTTTAGAAACCAGCTGCCATGTGACAAGGAAGTCTTGACTACCCCTCTGGAATAAGAACCCACAGGGAGAGGCCCTCGGGGATGAGATATCACGTAGAGGAGAACCAAGATGACCTGGCTCAGATGATAGCTGAATAAACTTGATTGAGTAACCTCAGCCCCAAATCATGATGATCAGAAGACCCGAAAAGCTGAATACTGCCCAAACTAAAGCAGATAGGGCCAACATAGGGTTATTATATTTAAGCCACTAAAGCTCGGGGTGGTTTGTGATGTGGCAATAGACAACCGATACAGCCAGGATTGCACTGCCTCCTCTTGAGACAACTCAGTCGCAGCATCTTGAAAAGGACTCATAGAATACTACAGTTCACATTGTCCACATCATCAAATCCACATATCCCTGGAATGCTTTCATATATACCTTTGGACGCTTTGTAACATTATGGCATGCCAACTGTTTGATCCCAGTATCATGATGTTAGAGCCTATTGCTGACTCTACTAAATAATCTGAATTACATCTCTGAGCTGAGATACAGTGAAAACACTTCTTACCAGATATTTCAAAAGTATATATATATATATATACTTACATAACTTAGGACCAAAATGGCCCTTTTTAAAAATGGTCTCATGGTAAGCAGGAAATTTCTATTGCTGCTTGCTCTCAGATACCTAAAAAGGGAAAGAAAAAAAATCTCAGATAAGTGTGTCTACCAGACACAATGTTCTCCTTTCAAGGTGAAGACACTGCGGCTCTGAAGAAGGCTGCAGAGAACAATGCTGAGAGCAGGGCCTCTGCAGCCAGAACACCTGGGTTTCCATTCCCAGTTCTGCTGCTGCTGAGAGACCGGGAGACCTCGGGCAAGTTTCTGAACCTCTTTGCACATCTATTTTACTCACTTATAAAAGGGAGACAATAATAATATCTACCTCACAGGAAAGTTGGGAGGAATAAATGAGATAATATCTAGAACAGGACTTAGCTCTGTTAGCTATGAATATTATTATCCCATCGAATCCCAAATAACCTAGTCATTTTGAAAATGATACAGTTACACTGGTCACAGGGATAATCTTTAACAAAATAAGAGTTTATTTACCTCCTTAATATAATTTGAAGGCTCCAATGTCTTCCACCCACAAAATACCTCACAAATCTCTTACCTCTAAAAATAGAAGATGCCAAGGTTATAGGAGTTTAAGTAATTTATTTATTTATTTATCCATTGAGACGGAGTTTCGCTCTTGTCACCCAGGCTGGAGTACAATGGTGTGATCTCGGCTCACTGCAACCTCCACCTCCTGAGTTCAAGCGATTCTCATGCCTCAGCCTCCCGAGTAGTTGGGGTTACAGGCACCTGCCACCACGCCCAGCTAATTTTTGTATTTTTAGTGCAGACAGGGTTTCACCATGTTGGCCAGGCTGGTCTTGAACTCCTGACCTCAGGTGATCCACCCATCTCAGCCTCCCAGAGTGCTGGGATTACGGGCGTGAGCCACTGCACCCAGTCAGTTAAGTAATTTTTTTAAGGCAACAAAGTTATGAGTATCTGTGTTAGGATTACAGCTCACTGGTATTCAGCGAATAATTTTCTCACCTGCCTGTGGTTCTCGGAATCAAACTAGGTTACAAGAACGTCAGCTTCTAGAGGGGCAGGAACCTGTGTGGAACCTGCCCTGATGCAGCTTACTCAGTCATAGAGTGGGAGCTCTGGATATCTACATATAAGACATGTGGTTGGCTGGTTTTTTTAAAAAAAAAGATGATGAAAGGGAATCAAGAGAAGCTATTAACAAACCCCAAATAAAAACATAAAATAAGTCTTAAGTCATTTTCACCTACATGCAAAATTCTTCACAGAAAATACAGAGTGGAGGGGGAAAACAAAAGTCGAATCAAATCACATAAACCGCAAGCATTTCCCACCTCATCCTTATTTCCTCTACCCCCTTTCATTGTTTTTTTGCCTTTTCTTAATCCAATTTTTCCTCAAAGCGGTTTTCCCCTACAAAATTTGCATTAAAATCTGCATGAGGTCTCTTCACACAAAGGGAATGTTCTATAAGGGGGAAATCCTTTTGTAAAACCAGAGTGGGTTAATATCTCACAAAGAAATGTCTATCCACCTTGAGGATTGCTTACAATGGCCGGGTGAGGTGGCTCACGCCTATCATCCCAGCATTTTGGGAGGCCGAGGTGGGCAGATCACGAGGTCAGGAGTTCGAGACCAGCCTGGCCAATATGGTGAAACCCCATCTCTATTAAAAATACTCAAATTAGCCAGGTGTGGTGGCAGACACCTGTAGTCCCAGCTACTTGGAAGGCTGAGGCAGAAGAACTCCTTGAACCAGGGAGGCGGAGGTTGCAGTGAGCCGAGATCGTGCCACTGCACTCCGAGGAGTCCAAAAAACACAAAAGAGAGTTGGCTTTTAGCAAGCTCTGGACTGGATCCACCCTCAGGCACTGCATTTAAATCCCTTTCATCTTCCTTAGCTGCCAACAGAGAGCTTGACAAGGAAGAAAGCCAAGGATACTGTCAGCTCTCACAAGCCACGGGGACAGCTACTGCCCCAAAATGGGCTTTAGGGGGTCCACTGCTTCCTGAAATTGTGCACACAAGATTTTGTGTGTATTTTTCTGAGGCAAAGTCCTTGACTTTGATTTTCAGTGTCAACTGGTTCTGCATTGCCTAAAAGGTCTTTACCTGCTAAGCGTCCTTCTCTCAGCTCTGCCTCTACTGTGACTATTATTTTCAGGCCAACTCAACTACAACCACCCTGTTTATTTCTGCTATTCCTTTTCAGGACGTTATCAATGGCAGCAGAAAGGCAAAGAGAATGACTGAATGGAAATGGAAAAGGTGCTGGGGAGGGCTGGAGAAGCAATACATCCGAATACAAAGGCACTTTCTGGGGTGATCTGCTTCTGGAAACTTCTTTTCTCAAGTTCCCTCTGTTGATTGTTTCTTTTAACATAGTGGAAAAATTAGCAGTGGTTTTCCTTTCCATAGAACAACAAAACACAAAGTTTAGGATATTTTTTCAATGATAAAGTTAGGTAAATTCTTTTTTGTTGTTGTTTTTTTTTTTTTTTTGAAACAGAGTCTTGCTCCTGTCGCCCAGGCTGGAGTGCAGTGGCATGATCTCGGCTCACTGCAACCTCCGGTTCCCGGGTTCAAGCTGTTCTCCTGCCTCAGCCTCATGAGTAGCTGGGATTACAGGTGCCTGCCACCACGCCCAGCTAATCTTTGTACTTTTAGTAGAGACAGGGTTTCGCCATGTTGGCCAGGTTTGTCTTGAACTCCTGACTTCAGGTGATCCACCCACCTCGACCTCCTAAAGTGCTGGGATTACAGGTGTGAGCCACCTGTAATCCATATTTTGTTTCACTGAAAGCTTGCTATGATGGCTATTTCACTAAGTTATATTTGTAAAGTGTCCCCTGGTTTAGAAATTCCTGGGGAAATTCCATTTCCTCAAGAAGCTAAAGGCACCAAATAATTTACTGTTAAAATGTAGCATCCCAATGTAATGAAAGCCTAAATTGGCAAAGAGAGCAGTAGATGAAAAAGTAAAGATTACCTCTGCAAGATTTCTATTTCTAGTTGTTGATCAATAGTAAATGAGAAAGTAAGCCAAAATAACATGCCTCTCTTTTTTGGTAAACACTAGGTCAGAGGCTGAGATCCCTAAGTTCAGACAGGGAGCACTCTAAGGGCTAAATTCTCTGCATCTTTTCCTCTTCCCCTACCCTCACCAAAAATGAACAAACTTTCCCCATCAGTCCAATAGACATGATCTGTGAAGTAGAACCAAATAAAAATACTCAATACTATTAACAGCAATAATAAAAATAGCAACAACTAATATGTGCCAGACACTAATCTAAGTGATTTGAGAATAGTAACTTATTCACCGCTTACAACAATTCCATGAGGAAGAATATTATAATTTATTTCTTCTAAATGAGGAGACCCTAAATCTGTAAATAATACTTAGCTATGACATGAGATTCTCTCAGCTATTCATTTCAACTATAAGAGAAAGTACCTAAAATTGTCTTCAAATACAATTTACTATGTAAATGCTATTACTAATTTTTTCTAATTCCAGTTAAGTTCTCCATTCTTTTCCTTGCAAAGCCAGAGACCAAGTCAACAACAAAACCAGACCACTGGTGAAACCAATAGAATGAGAACTAAGGGTCCAGGGTTCTATTCCTCTGTTCCCATCTAACTTGTCACATGATGTAAAATAAATCTACCTGAGCTTCACTTCCTTCCTTTATTAATGAATGTTAGACTAAATGGTCTCAGGGTCCATTTCCGGTCTAAAATATTGTGATCCTTGGACGTTCTCATCAACTGATGACACCAAAACTGACCAAGGAAAAATGAAGAAACCTACCCAATTTCAAAAACAAAAAAAGAAAGGAATGTCAAGGGATTCCTGAAGAGTCAAATATTAACTGACCCTTCACTTGGAGTAGGCCCTTAATAATTTGCAGTTGCATATGAAAAAATAGTTTAACATTAATTGAGGTTATTGGCATCGAGGTTATTGGCATTGTAAAACTATAGTTGCAACGACTTCTGATTCTTGCCAAATAAAGGCAAAAGATTAAGGTTAGCCATAGTAAATTCCCTAATCTACGCTCCCACATACCCAAGTTTTCTGACTATACACATCCACCATCCCAGTACATCATGTTAAAGTAGAGTTCAAGTTTACCTTCCATAGTTATTCAGTCCTCAAATCCTATTAAGAGATACTAGCAGAAATCAGAACAACTAGCCAGCCATAATCATCCACCTACCCATAATCTTGAGAGCTAAATAAATGCTTATTATAAATCAATGACCTTTGTTAACACAGAATTATCATGTCAATAAATAATTGATCAGATGACAAAGATTCTTTGACCAAAATCTAGTCAGATTCCTGCTCCTAGGCCCATCTGTGCACTTTCTTGTACAATCCAGTTTTAGCAAGAATCCCACTAAATCAGTTTAGCCAGAACCCCCACCCCCACCACCCTCAATATCTTCTGATCACTGTCAATATCTGATCTAGTTCTTTATCCTCCACCATCTCCTAGGAGATGTCTCATCACTCTGGCCTGTCTTCAGGAAGAATCCTATTAGGTCTATTTAGCCAGAATTCTCCCTTATTCATGATGTTTACTCACTAATTTCCATCCACTGATGCTCCCCCAACCCACCACACCCTGTTCATTGGCTATAAATTCCCACTTGTCCATGCTATATTCAGAGTTAAGCCCAAACTCTCTCCACTGCTGCAAAATTCCATCACAGTGGTCCCTGTATCAATGCAACAGATCCATCCTCATCTTAAATAAAGTTTTCCTTACAGTGCTTTAACAAGTGTCATTTGAATATTTTTAACACATACAGCAAGATGATCAATAAATGCTTACTGAGCCAAATCAAATTGTAAACATCTACCCCTTCTTTCTTTCTTTTCTTTTTCTTTTCCTTCTTTTCCTTCTTTCTTTCTTTCTTTTTTTTTTTTTCTTTTTTTTCTTTTTTGAGACAGAGTCTTGCTCTGTCACCCAGGCTGGAGTGCAGTGGCGGGATCTCAGCTCACTGCAAGCTCCGCCTCCCAGGTTCATGCCATTCTCCTGCCTCAGCCTCCCGAGTAGCTGGGACTATAGGCCGCCACCATGCCTGGCTAATTTTTTTTGTGTGTGTGTTTTTAGTAGAGACAGGGTTTCACCGTGTTAGCCAGTACAGTCCTGATCTCCTGACCTCGTGATCCGCCCACTTCGGCCTCCCAAAGTGTTGGGATTACAGACGTGAACCACTGCGTCCGGCCTACCCCTTTTCCTTTTCTGTGTTTTCCTTACCCTCTTGTGGTAGATCAGGGTACAAAATAAAAGTGCTCACAGCTTGGAATGTGGCAGCAAGTTGGAAGAGGAAAACCGCTTGAATAGTACTATTTTCCTTATCCAGAATATTGATGACTTAAATGAAGATATGAAATTAGTCTTCCCAGCTCTTCTCAGAATCTATAAACACCTGATAATTTTTACCTAGATGTCAGTTCCAGGTAGCAAATATCTCAGATACAATGAATTGTAAGTGTTTAACATTATAGCAACAAATTATGAACAGTGATATGTGAAATTCCTTCTAGAACATCAATCTTAATTGACTTAACTTCCTTTGCTCTTTCAAGGCCAAAAGGAAGTTAATAAAGAGTCACATATTCAGACCAAAAAAGAATTTTCGAAATCAGAGCTTTTTCAATAGAAATTCATAATTACTGCTTCTCTTTGAAACCCAAGAAAAAAGATTTCTCAGTTGATCAGAATATAACAAAGACACAGCTCACATCAGAAAAAAAGCACAAGCTTAACAAAAACAACAAAAGAATTTTAAGTGTCTCTTGACACTTAACAATAAAGAAAACTTAAGTGTCTATGGGTTCTCTCTTTAATGTACTTTCCTTGAACCCATAAAGTGCCTCGTCTAAACCTTAATAAGCAAAGGCATTCCATGGAGGAGCCGAACAACCTTTGATGTCTCCTTTGATATTCAAATAAAGATTCTGAAGGAAAGGAGCTAACTATTCTAAGAAAACAATGATGCATATTTCAGTTCTATCTACTCAGAAACTCAAACTGACCTTCAATACCCCATTCTAAGGCTATGATAATTTTCCTTCCAGAAATTTTAAACTCTGAATTCAAGTCACTTACAAGAAAATAGTTACTTCAATTATCATATATTAAATGGTGAAAATGAAGACAAAGAAGGCATAGGAGAAAATAATTTCAGTTCTCTCAACCATTCTGCAAATTAAAGTTAGAGGTAGAAGGAATCAAAACAACTCACATAGTTTTATAGGTAAGGGGAAAAAATGATGCCCAGAAATGTTACTTGGCCTGCAAAAAGGTCATGATGCTTCAGTGTCAAAGGTCAATGAGTTTAAGCTTCATCAATTTATTCAGAGGACCTAATTTTTATTCTCTCTATGATTAACTTAGTTGGAGGCCTTAGTTTTTTATTTCTTCTACAACTAACAGCAAAAATTTCAGATATCACCCTTGTCTCTCATTAACAGTCCCAGGAAAGTTTCAATTGGTCAGTGATGGCGGGTACTGAATCCATTTAATAGGCACCAATCACTGTGCTAAGCACCTTACTATTTTTATTTCATACTAGCCCTGTGAGTTCATACTTGTCCCTGTCTTGTAAATGAGGCTGAGGAGGTACTTACTCAGGATCTCATGGTTGGCAAGAGGCAAAGGTGAGACCCAAATCTAATCCAAATCAAGCATTCACTGCTCTGTACAGCATAGAAGTAAAATAGGGCTGGTTTAGTCAGAATGTTTTCAACATAGATCATTGTTAAATTGCATTTCTGCATGTTAACAATACAATGACTTCTGTCTTAGTCTGTTCATGGTGCTGTAATAAAATGCCGCAGACTGAGTAACTTACAAAGAACAGAAATTTATTTCTTATAGTCCTGGAGGCTGGGGAGTACAAGATCAAGGCACCAGCCTCTGGTAGGTCTGGTGAAGGCCTTCTTGCTGCATCCTTACGTGGGAGAAGAGCAGAAAAGGAGGAGACATAAATTCTCTCTGAAGTCTCTTTTACAAGGGCATTGACAATTCATGAGAGCTCTGCCCTCACGACTTATGCACCTCCCAGAAGGCCTCACTCTTAATACTACCACAATGGGGGTTAAGTTTCAATGTGAATTTTGGAGATAATTCCACATTCAAGCCATACCAACTTTTTTTTTTTTCGTTGAGCCAAAGTCTCGCTCTGTCGCTCAGGCTGGATGGAGTACACTGGCATGATCTCAGCTCACTGCAACCTCCGCCTCCCAGGTTCAAGCAATCCTCCTGCCTCAGCTTCCCTAGTAGCTAGGATTACAGGCATGCACCACCATGCCCAGCTAATTTTTATATTTTTAGTAGCGACGGGGTTTTACCATGTTGGCCAGGCTGGTCTTAAACCCCTGACCTCAGGTGATCCACCTGCCTTGGCCTCCCAAAGTGCTGGGATTACAGGCATGAGCCACCGTGCCTGGTCCCAACTTCTAATTAATTAGAAGTGATAAAGAACATTTCAATATCTTCTTCAGTTCATAGAGTTCTACAATGAAGGCTTTTCATACAAATGAATGAAGTTAAGCAGTGCACATTTTTGAAAGTCCTTTTAATAAGCACCCTTTTAAAGGTTAACTCACGTAGTGATTGCTGCAGGTTGAAACAAAAGTGCCATCCATGTAGCATGGATTCGGAAATTCTAAGTGAGAAAAAATGGCAAGAAGGAGAATGAGCAGAGCTGGGAGGGTGTCACTGTGTGGCAAGATGGCCAACCAGCCTGTCCCACAGAGATAAGCAACCAGCAGAAACAGGGAGTGAGGCAGATGAGGATGCTCCAAGTGACAATGAAGCTGACACCCGAGGAAGATGAGAAGTGAATTAAGTGCAAAGAGATAGAATAAGATGTATATACAGAGGCCTAAGATTGAGAAGGCAAGCTCAGAGGGAGCAAGTGAAAGAAGTCCATATGGCTGGAAGATCTAATACTGGTACAGTGGTGAACAGAGAGACTAAAGTGGTAGGCAGGGGCCATTTCACCCCGGGACTTCACGACCCATTGTGGAGTTTAGACTTTATTCTGATGGCAATGGACAGTCAGTGAAGTGCTTAACACAGAGAGATAACCCCATCTAATTTACTATAGTGCAGTGTCAGCATTGCATGACATTGGTAGAGTGCGGACTCTGAAGTCCATAACAAAGAACAAGAGATCCAGTAGCCTCAGAGGGGAAATGGTGAACACCAGGAAGTAGATAGGTATTTTGGAAATTTCCGAGATACCAGATGTAGAAACAAATAAGAGGTTC
>NW_012114364.1:1906861-1907829 GCF_000951035.1 Colobus angolensis palliatus | reverse complement strand
AATAAGTGAGAAAAGCATGTGTTATGTTACTTAGCAATATGATTTAGGTGTTAAGAATGTTCCTATTATACTTTAATATTTTGTTAGCTGGTCATTAATTTGGTATATATAAAAACTTGCTACTAAGAAGAATATTTAATTTGCCAAATAAACTCCCTTTAGAAGAGGATACATAGTATGTATTTGTATAGCATTCATGTGTCAAAGAGTTTTTCAATTCATTCTAACATTTAATCCTTGAGATATATTTATGAAGTGGGCGGAATAGAGAGAACTGGCCCCACTGTACAGATCTAGACCTAGGGAGCAGTGGATCCAGCACCAGGATTGAGTCTCCTGATGGCCAATTCAATGCCTTTTTGCTGTATCACTGGTCTCCTCTCTGACCATACATTTACTGTGTGCTTTCCCGCCAAGCTTGTTGCAAACCAAAGACTAAATAATCCATGCAACAAAATCACTGCTACTTGAAATACACATTTGTGTAAGTGCACAAGTAAACCTTTGTGCTAAGAAAAAGATTAAAACAGTCAATAGTACTATAATGATATTTTCTGAACCTCTTACTGGGATACATGGATGGATAAATTCAAGTATAATCAAGCTAGTGAAAAAGAGTATTTGATACTGGGACTGTCTGGGTAAACCAGTGAAATACATTTGCTGTTAACAACAGCAGCAGCTACCATTTAATGAATACCTACGTGCCCCAGGCATGGTTCTAATGCCTGTAATCCTTAGCACATTTCTGTCAGTGGGCACTATTAATATCTTAATGTTGTGAGTGGGGAAACTGAGGCATTAATGGTCAAATATCTTGTCCCAAGTTTCCACAGGTAGTAAGAAAGGGGTGTCATAAGTTCAGTCTGTGCCCTTAACCACAAAAGCTCTGCTACCTCTCACACCATTTCCAACAAAGTCTCTGTCTTTACCGTCCCAGGAGGATGCTTGAAATTCAAATACTATTC
>NW_012114364.1:1852891-1906356 GCF_000951035.1 Colobus angolensis palliatus | reverse complement strand
GCCCGCCACCTCGCCCAGCTAGTTTTTCATATTTTTTAGTAGAGACGGGGTTTCACCGTGTCAGCCAGGATGGTTTTGATCTCCTGACCTCGTGATCTGCCCGTCTCGGCCTCCCAAAGTGCTAGGATTACAGGCTTGAGCCACCGCGCCCGGCTCAAATACTATTCTTAGGGATGTTTGTGCACATCAGTGACATACATTTGAAAGGACATGAATTCAGGGTCAGCATGGTGGCTTATGCCTGTAATCCCAGCACTGTGGGAGGCTGAGACAGGCAGATTGCTTGAGCTTAGGAGCTCCAGACCAGCCTGAGTAACACTGCAAAACCCATCTGTATTACAAATACAAAATAATTAGCCGGGCATGGTGGCACATGCCTGTAGTCCCAGCTACTCAGGAAGCTGAGGTGGGAGGATTGCTTGAGCTCAGGAGGTGGAGGTTGCAGTAAGCTAGCTGAGATTGTGCCACTGCACTCCAGCCTGGGCAACAGGGCGAAACTCCATCTCAAAAAAAAAAAAATAGAAAGAAAGAAAGAAATTAATAAAAAGTCTACTACGATTTTATCACTACAAAAAAAGTCAAACTATTCAAACAGCAATATTCAATTTGACAAGCGAAATATTGAACACTGAGTTAAGTCTTAGAAGCAATATAGAAAAAGCATAAATGCACACATTTAACTTGCACATTACAGAACAAATTTACTGAGTGCATACCGTGGGACAGAAACTCTTCTAAACATGTTAATTCTTTAAGTGCATACAACAACAACAACAACTATAAAGCCGGTGCTATTGCTGTGCTCATTTATTTCATAGACGGGGACATTGAGGCGTTAAAAAAGTGAATTAACTTGCCCAGGATCACAAAGCCAGCCATTAGCAGAACTGGAATTTGAATGTATGCCTTCTGGTGCTGAGTTCACACTCAACGCTACACCACAGCGCCCTTTTTACGCTTGCTGCACTACCCAGGAGGGGTGCACATGGTCAAATACTAAAGAAAGAAATCAACATGGGCTGGAAAAGGAAGGGAAGCTGCGGGAAAGACCTAGGCCTGAAGAGACAGAGAAGATGAAAGAGTCTGGGTGGGCAAGAGGGGCCAAGGAGAGAGGTGTTCCAGGCAGCTGCACAGGGACTGTAGTGGGCACAGCCTGCTCCTAAGCAATGACAGCTCTCTGCACACACAGTATAGGCAGCCTTCTTCTCCTGTATTTGGGGGCACTACTGAAAGTGTCTCCAAGTCAAGTGTCTAAAATTTGAATAAAAGAATGGTAAAGTGGAAGTTCCAATCCCTGGAAGCTTGAGCAGCAGTGTGACATCCCTATATGATTGATGGTGACTTCATCTCCCTTGGCTCAGCCATCCGTGATTTCACCCAGGCAGTTAGTTCACTGTCCCTTCATCCTGGCCCAGTGCTTACCTGGTGCCATCCCTGCCTTTAGGGCTCATCAAGTTCCTGCAGCAGTACACAAAGAAGAAAATGTTTCTAAAGCCTCCTGCCATGTTTCCAACTCCGATTCGCTTCCAAAGAGTTTCAAACCACAGGATCAGTACCCAGGACACTGATGGGGCCCATTGCTAGTGGAAGGGGTCATTTTGTATTATCGATCAGTGCCTTGGTCTCTCCTTCATCTCTTGCATCCGTGTAGAATGCAGGCCAGGTCAGTCCAGTTAAATCTCTCCCCCACCTCACTTTCTATCCCACCTTTATACTGGAACATAGGCTGAGGTTTGCGTTCCAGATCCAGGCAGCTTCAATTTAGGGCAGAGAGAGGAGAAAGTCCCACTTAAATATCTACAAATTCACTTTCTCCAATCCAGCTTTCAATCTAGGACCTTCCATAGCCCTTCTCTCACCCCATCCTCATTCATATGCTCTGAAGCAACTCTCATAACAACAGACAATAAATCCAGAAGATCTCAGACACACATACACACTGAGTTCTCTCAGGGGCCAAGCAGGACATTTGGTATCCTGGGCTCTTCTGCAGACCACAGCTCCTCCTGAAATAGATCACCTCGCTGCACTGCGGACAAAGGCCTGCAGTAAAGTAGGTGGCCTCATAAAATGCAACACCTGTTATAAGGAGGTAAACAATGTAGAGAAAAAGAAAACTTTTCCTGGTCCAAACAAACCCATCCAGAGAACAGCTGACTTTCCTGGCCCCCACCCCTAATGCCCTTTCAATTTCAGATAGGATGGTTGACTGTCAGAGCCAACAAGAGCTAGAAAGTGGGGAAACCAGTCATTGCTGCACTATACTGGCAAACACCTGTAAAATAAATTCACTTTCTTATAAAAATCTTACTTTGAGAAGATTTAAGTTTTATTTCACTTGGAACTCTATTTTTTACATTGAGGGGAGATACATTACACTTTAAGAAAAAAGTGAAAATATGAGGTTTCAACTCTAGTCAATTTGGCTTTATTTTC
Source organism: Colobus angolensis palliatus (assembly GCF_000951035.1). NCBI lineage: Eukaryota > Metazoa > Chordata > Mammalia > Primates > Cercopithecidae > Colobus > Colobus angolensis. The sequence continues at coordinate 1,903,920 of NW_012114364.1, read as the reverse complement.
AAATTTCAATACTCACTTGCTTTGAAAGCTCCTGAGAAAGCTATAACTAAGATTTCAGAGTAGAAATAAGAATCACAGCCGCTCTCAGCATAGAGCATACATAGCATGCAAATGACTGTCATTTAGATAACTGTCAGCATGTCAATGTTTGCGGAAAATGCTTTTCAATATTGTAGAAATCAGAAATCCATAATAATTAAGTCTATATGATTATTTTTAAAGGCATGCTTCTTTTGTTCATATAATTTTTCGAACATTCTTCTAATTTCCTTTCAGACCTATGTGTCTCATTTTAAAACATAACATAAAAAGCCTAAGTAGGAAAGTTGCCAAAGGAACTAGAAATTCCAGTCTCTGTCAAATTAGTCATATATGTATATTTACATATTTAATTACATTAATTTATATTTTACTTATCGTTTCCAAAGAAAAAAATTGAGAAGATAATTTTATAACATTGCAGTTTGCTAAGTGTTCATTATCTCTGTGTAGGATGCTATGGCTGCCAGAGGGACTTCTTTTTTTTTTTTTTTTTTGAGATGGAATTTTGCTCTTGCTGCCCAGGCTGAAGTGCAATGGTGAGATCTCGGCTCACCACAACCTCCGCCTCCCAGGTTCAAGTGATTCCCCTGCCTCAGCCTCCCAAGTAGCTGGGATTGCAGGCACATACCACCACATCTGGCTAATTTTGTATTTCTAGTAGAGACAAGGTTTCTCTATGTTGGTCAGGCTAGTCTCAAACTCCCGACCTCAAGTGATCCGCCAGCCTTGGCCTCCCAAAGTGCTGGGATTACAGGTGTGAGCCACCATGCCCAGCCTTGCCAAAGGGACTTCTAAGGGTCCCTTCATGCTATGCTCTCGAAGGACAGCACTCTTGACAACACAGAGGAAGTTGGTGTGGTGAAGCAGCCACAGGCCCCGGGGTCACAGAGACTGGGTTTGAATTCCAGCTCATTCAGTTATAAGCTGGGAGACTAGGCAGGCCTTTTAGCCTCCCTAGGTCAAGATAATTTCCACCTTACAAAGTCATCAAAACTATTTCTATGAGATGAGATATGCAAGTGGCTCAATGCAGTGCCCAGCACATAAAGGTGTTCGAAGTAGCATTATTACAATAGTAACCAGAAATCAGCTGAAAATACTAAAACCCTATGGCATGTCCTTCAAGACCAGAAAAAACAATCAGAAACCAATGGGTAAAGGAATGCAGCTAGGATTAGTAGAGGAAAAGATTTAATCTCTCTCAAGTTCTCTTAGTTCCCTCCTTCCTGGAAGAAAAAGAACGAAATATTTTCCTAGAAGACAAAGCTATAATTTGGCATTCAACACTCTTCTTGCTGATGGGACTCCTTTAGTTCAGCTGTACAGGTTGTGCATGCACTAGGCAAGCAGCTCAGGAGAAGGGAGGGAGGTGGCCTGTGAGGGCTCAAATCCAGCCCATGCTCTGTTCAACGACCTGTGGTGCCCAGGCACTGGCTGCACCTTCCCTAAAGAAGGGGGGCCTTTTCCTAATTCACTCAAAAGAGCAAGAAGTGCCCACACCTCAAACATCACTCACCCACCATGCCTCATGCCCACAGTGTTGTCTATTTTGCATAAAGATCCCCCATGGGCCAGCAGCAGCCCTGATCTACTACTGTGATTATTACTTAATACCCACCAGACAGTTTCATTGTCCTAATGACTTTCACAGAGGCTTGTTTAATCTAATGTTTCCATTTTCTTTGCAGCCAATTTCATTTTCTCACTGACATATTACGGCAGTGTTGCTATATTTCCAGTCAGTCACCGGACCATGTGCAAAGTAACTTAATGTTCAAATGAAGAATAGCATTGGTTTCTGTCTTAACTTGCTAAGTTTCCCTTGCAGATTCAGCATGGTACTTTGTACAGTAGTCATTTAATTCATCAAACTGTGTTTAAAAATACTCCTAACCATACAAGTCTTAACACCACATTTACAAACGCCACAAACATCAGGGCCCAATTTGAGACTGTTATTTTAACAAATACAATTTTCCTGTCCTAAACTTAACTCAAGTCCAACTGAATGTCCTCTGAAAGTTTTCCAGTCTAAAGTTTCCAGATCATAGAGATTTTCATACATGAAACTGGATTGTCATCCAGGGTGACCAACCCATCCAGTTTGCCTGGCACTAAGGAGCTTCTGGGACATAGGACCTTCAGTACTAACACTGGGACAGTCCTGGAAAAACCTGGTCACCCTGTGTGCCATCCTCTAGTAAGCTGGTACAGTACAGTAGAATAAACTGCTAAGGAGTAGTTCTGCAAAAGTCAAAGAAAAAAGTGGTTTCTCCTTGCCCTTGACACACACACACACATACACACACACACCCTCCATGACTTTCTGTTCCTTGTGAATAAGGGTTTAATAAAAAATGAGTGTCTCTCTGGTGGAAGATATCTACTAATTGGTTCAACTTGTTAATTCTGAAAACATGAGAACTAGAATTTTCTCACCCACGCTTTCCAGCTGTCAGACAAATCTTTTCATCTAACTTGAATGAGCCGATATAAGGTATTCTTAATAGCGTTGTTCCATGAAAGTAACAAAATGGAAAGGAGGGAAGGAAGAGACAAGGGTTTAATAACCATTAAGACCATACAGAGTCCCCACTCTGTGTGCAATCAATGGAATTATAATGACTTTGTTTAGTGGACGATAAAGCTGTCTGGTTGATTGTAACAGAAGCTGATATTTCAAACACGAAATTGAATCGAGCTTACACCGCTAATTAAAAGGAATTTGATGGTTTTCATTTTAAAGCACACCATATCTATAAAGGATGGACACGATACTGCCTAAATGATCAATCTTAGCTGCAAATAACCTAAACATTCAACAAAACTAAAATTCTAAAACCTCATACGTGTAATTTTGATACATTTATCTGTGTATACACTGCTACGTGTGTCAGATATTCATTTTAATTTTAAATATTGGTTAGGACTTAATTTAAAAGTTTGTGAGTTTTCCTATTTTATGTAACTTTATTTTACTGTCTTTTCCTTGTATATGCAAGCTTTATTGACTATGAGATTACCCAAAATGATTCCCACTCTCCTTAAACATGAAGACTGCAATTTTCTGGGTTCTATTACTATTATCAACACTCAGTGGTCTCTTACTCAGACAAAAGAACCAAACTGCATATCTGTTTAGTACCTTGTGATTTTTTTTGTTGTTGTTTATTTGTTTTTCTTCTTACCACATCTTAACAAGACCAATGAGCCTATTCACTAATAAGCACATCCTGCAGTTATTTCCATACATAAAATATGTGTCATAAAATATGCACAGAACCACAAGCAACCCAACCAAGATAAATGAAATAATCCTACTGTATGAGCCATTCTCAGACAACTAACTGATTTAATTTCTTCATTTACAAAACACAACTATTCCATCATTACACTACAGTAGCCCATTTTATCTGCAGTTTCAATAGTTACCTGCAGTCAATTGTGATCCAAAAATAGGAAATGGAAAATTCCAGAAAGAAAAAATGCATAAGTTTTAAATCACATGCCTTTTAAATTGTTCTGAGTAGCATAATGAAATCTCACATCATCTCACTCGGTCCCACCCGGGAAGTGAATCCTCCCTTTGTTCAGCATATCCACTCTGTTTCCCCTTAGTGATGTAGCAGCCAGCGCAGTTATCAGATCGACTGTGGCAGCATCACAGTGCTTGTACTCAAGGAACCCTTATTTTACTTAATAATGCCTCAAATGTGCAAGAGCAGGGATGCTGCCATATGGCTATAATTGCTCTATTTTATTATGTATTTGTTGTTAACCTCTTACTGTGCCTAATTTATAAATTAAACTTTATCAGAGGTATGTATATATAGGAAAAAGCATAGCAATAGTATGTCTAGGATTTGGTACTATCCATAGTTTCTGGCATTCACTGGGGTGCTTGGAACATATCCCCCACAGACAACAGGGGAGTACTTTATTTTAGAAATTTAATAAACATATTTCTGCTACATTCTGGAATGCATCTACTGAACAACTTCATCTGTTGGTGATACATACAAGAATCAGAGATGAACAAAAGTCGCTTCTGAGCAATCAAAATGAATGTTTCAAACTCACAATTATCTGACTTTCATTCCTAAAACAAAATAAGCCCATAGAGAGGTGCTATTATATGGTGGCCGAGATTGGCTTACAGTTCTCCAGACATTACTTCTTTTTCCTGAGCACACAACTTCTCTGCTTTGCTTACAGTTAGAGATGGCCACGTGACTGAGTTCTAGCCAAAGGAAGGTAAGTGGACATGACAGGCAACAATTCCAGCTCTGGCCCATAAAATCTTCCCATAACATTTGAACACCCAAGCATTCTCTTCCTACTTCATGAAGACAAGCATGGTGACCTACAGCCATTGTTTGAAGATGCAGAGACACAAGATTGAGGGACAGTGGGTTTCCGAATCACAGTGTGGAGATGAGCTGCCACTAATCAGGGATATTTGTTTCAGACTTTATGTGAACAAGAACTAAGCTTCTACTGTGTGTGAGCCACTGTTCACGGCTATGGTTATCTTAACTAGTGGAGATGCCAATAGTAATGAGAAGTAGCATCTAAAAGCAAGGAGAAATCTATAAATTCATCTTTTGGAAACAAATGTGAGATGTTCTAAAGAACTTAGGTAAGCAACATTAGTGTCTCACTATTTACAAACACTACATTAAAAAAACTGTAACAGAACACAAGGTGAACATGGCTACCATGAAACGGAAAAAAGAAAATCATGGACTTCTCATGGGAGTAAAAATTTGTATACCTGTAAAATTTTGTCTGAATAACAATTTGGCAACATACATCAAAACCTAAAACATTTATTCAACCATTAGCAATCACACTCAAATCTGAAATGCACAGAAAGATTTCTGTCCACAATATTTATTAATAAAAAACTGGATACAATCTAAATATATACATGAATGGCTAAATAAATTTTCATACAACCATGCAGTAAAATTCATTCAAGGATTTTAAAATTATCTTTAGAAGAATAAAGACATGCAGGAACACTCGTTACATGTTACTAACATAAAACAAAAGAATATATGACAAAGCAACACATTCAATATTCATCCAGTTGTTAAAATGTGTATAGGTACAACAACAGATTAGTGAGCTATGCAGCAAAACAATAATAGAGATTTCCCCTGGGCACTGATATTATTCATGTATTTTAATCTTTATTTTATAATTTTCTGTAGTTCTGAATTTTTAGTAATTAACACGAAATACTTCTATAGTCAGAACAAAAGTCAGTAAATGCTATTATTTTTTAAAGTTCCTTAAAAATTAAAAATAAAGAAAGATAGAATCTCTAAAATCAGATACAAGAACTAAAGATCAAAGACCAGACAAAAATAAGCTAGGCCAGCTCAGAAACCTTTATGGAACGGGCTATTCTAATACCATTCCTCTACAACGAACATTCATAGTGATGACACTAATATACTGCTATGGAGTGATCGTAGATAAAAGAAAAATGTGTACAACATGCCATCATTTATCTAAGACAGTGGGAGGCTATATATACTAAATTAAAGATAAACCAAACTGAAGAAGAGAAGAATTTAAAAAAGGAAAGAGGAAAAGAAGGAGAAAAAGAAGAAACGGTAACCTATAAGTAGAGGGATGAAACGAGATAGACGGGACTAGAGAGACCTCTCTGCTGTACCTTGTTTTGTAGATTTAGAAGCAGTGTTTACATTATTATAAAAGAAAAGAAAAACACAACATGAAACAAATGATTCATAATCATAAACTACATAAAGTAGGTTTAAATCTCAATAATTTGACCATATATACCTAGTACTATATACCTTAAAAACAAAAAGAATTACTAAAAACTCCACACACTATTTTTAATAATCACTTTGTTTCTGATAATGATGGTATTGTTATTTTGAGACTTCTGGGAGTAATGTGGAATAAAGCAAATACGTAATTATGCTGGTGTTGTTAGAAACCAGAGTTTTCAGTGGCAGCAAGGGAGACAGAAATGTACCATCAATGAGAAAAAGCAAAATCCCTATAGCTCTGAATCTGAATAGAAAACATCAGACTGAGCTCATTATCTATTTTCATATTTTAAAAGATAATTGATTTTGACAGAAGTCCCCACTGAAAAAGCCTAGAAACAGTGAGCTATCCAGTAGGAATGAGCACCACAATGCCCCGATTTGGGTCCTAAAATTATTTCCAAAGAGAAAGAATCAAAAGCTCTTGCATAAATGGCTGTTTCCAGGTCAGAGGTAGAAAATAAATAAGATGGGGCTGGGTGTAGTGGCTCAGGGGGCGAGTTAGCAAAGAATTAACAAAGCTCTTTCCTTTTATACCATAAGAATGTGACTTTTAGTTAATTTTCTCTGTGTTCCACTAGAAATCAGATGAAGATAGAATGTCAACTATGTTACAGTCACCATTGCCTATGGTAATATTATCCCTGATTGATAAACTGCAACTAAACAAGGAGAAATGATCAATGTCCCATAAATACCTGATGAGAGTGGTGTAATTTGGGCTCCCCTGAATGTGTTAACTCTCGTAATTGGGTATGTGTCTTGTGTGAACACTGGAAGCCTATGGAGTTGTTACAAGAGATATGGTGTCTTGTGAGACATGAGACTCTTAAGTAGGGGCAATCCCTGAAACTGCCAGATGAGAAGTAAATGAAATAAGCAATGAAAGTCAAATTGATTCCAGCATTTTGGGAGGCTGAGGTGGGTGGATCACTTGAGGCCAGGAGTTCGAGACCAGCCTGGCCAACATGGTGAAACCCCATCTCTACCAAAAAATACAAAAATTAGCGGAGCATGCTGGTGCATGCCTGTAGTCCCAGCTACTTGGGAGACTAAGGCAGGATAATCACTTGAACCTGGGAGGCGCAGCTTGCAGTGAGCCGAGATCACGCCACTGCACTCCAGCCTGGGCAACAGAGTGAGATCCTGTCAAAAAAAAAAAAAAAAAAATTGAAAGAAAAGAAAAGAAATAAGATGAACATGAAATATATGGAATATAAAGCATGACAACTGAAGTCATATAAAGTAACTTAGAGGTAGTTCCTACAGACCAAGGTGGAATATTTGAACATTAATAAGAATAAAAACAGGTAAAGAAAATGAAAGAATCAAGCATTTGTTCTGTGTTGCGTATATAAACTGTACTTTCCTCCCAGGGTAATCAAATATTTCATGAAGGAATGTCTCTCTTGATAGATTTTCTGGTTAGTAAATTAAGAGAGAATACTCTAATTAAAATTTCAGTTTTTCAACCAGTACTGAAATAATGGTCCTAGGTATATGGCAATTCACTTAACAAAAAGAAAAACAACCAGAATTATTTACTTCCTCCTAGAAGTATACAGCACCATCTATGAAGTATTCTAGCCAAAAAGAGAAGCCTTGAATGCACTCAAACCTCTAGATCTAGCTATGAACTTACAGGAAATTCAGTGGATGGAGGAACATATCAACTGACATCATGGGGCACAGTCAGCAAAATGCAGACTGTGGGAAGTGTTACAGTCCCCCCGTCCCCCGCAAAAAATAAAAATAAAAAATAAAAAAAAAGGCAAAAGCAAAAGAGGAGGAAGAGTGAGATAGGAAGGTGGAATCTACAGATTAATAGAGACTTTAGAGGCATATCAACCAATCGCAATGTATAGAAAGTATTTGTATTTGGTTCAGAATAAACAAGTGAAAACATATGAAATGAAAGGAAATGTAATGAGTAATTGGCCATTTAATGATATTAGGATTTAGTGTTAATTCTTTTACATATGACAGTGCCATTATGATTGCTTTTAAGAGAAGAGTCTGTCTGTATATGTTATAGTCCTACTTGAATATGTATTCATGAAATGATATGATGTTTGGGATTTGTTTCAAAATAATTTGAGGGTGAAGAAGAGGCCAGTAATTGTTGAAGGTGAAAGACGGGGGGTTTATTACACTTATTTTAAAAATTTTGTATGTTTGAAATTTTCATTAAAAGCAGTGTTTTCCTTTAAGGATACTTATTTGATAGAGAATTAGTATCTGTAATAAATTAAGAACTCCCAAAACTCAACAACAACAAAAAAGGTGATCCAACTAGAAAATGGATGAAAGACATGAAGCGGTATTTCACTACAGAATATGTATGAGCAGCCAACAGATGGCCAATGTCACTATCTATTAGGGAAATGAAAATAAAACCACAATGAGATAATACTGATATCACTAACCACCTATTAAATAGAGCGATACCAAATACCGGGGAAGTCCAGAGAAATAGGATCTCTCCTACATTACCATGGGTCACTCTGGAACATAGTTTGGTAGTGTCTTAAAAAGCTCAATATACAGTTACCATAAAGCCCATCAACTGCACTCCTGGGCACTTATCCCAGGTAAATAAAAAATGTATGCCCACACAAAAACCTGTACACGAATGCTCATGGCAGCTTTAGTTGTAATAGTGCAAAACTGAAAATAAAAATGGACAAAAAAAAAAAAAAAACAAAAATGTACCACAATCTGTGAATGGTTAAACAAACTGTAGTACATCTGTATTATGTAACACTTCATAGCAATACAAAGGAAAGAACTATTGATGCACTCAACAACTCGGATGAATCTAAAAGACATTATGGTGAAAAAAACCCAACTGTAAGAGACCACATAATGTATGATTCCACTTACATCACATTCTCAAAGTGACAAAAGTACAGAAATGGAGAACAGATTAGAGGTTGCTAGGGCTTCAAGTTGGTAGTGGGGTAGAGAGTGGGTGTAACTACAAAGAGACAGCATGAGGGAGATCTTTGGGTTGACAGAATAGTCATATATCTTGAGTGTGGTGGTGCTTATGTGAATCTACAGATATGATAAAATGGCATAGAACTATACACACATATTGCATGGATGTCAATTTCCTAGTTATGATATTGTACTATAGTTATGTACAACGTAACCACTGGAAGCAACTGAACAAAGAGGATAGAGAATCTCTCTGTACTATTTCCAGATTTTCCTGTGAATCTGTGTTATAAAATAAACAAATTTTCTTAAAAAATTAAGCTAACCTAGTTCTAAAGCCTATGTCTTTTCCCTTGTGCCATGCCACCTCATTACTAAAGAACAGTAAACTCAAAGCACAAACAGATATTAAAACATAGATTCAACATCTACAGTTACCTTATTTTGAAAGAGAGTTTAGCATAAGCTGGATATGGTTACCCTTGTCAGCAAATGAATTACCTGAACTCCTGGCTTCATTGCTTTAATGTACAATACCAGGTTTAGGATTCAATCACAAGGTCAAGAGGGTTTAAAACTGAAATCAGTAGAAACTCTGACTTTCAAAAGCAAAGTCAAATTCATTTACATCACTCTTCCCAAAAAAGCATCCAGAAACAGGATCCCAAAAAGTAGAAGGAAGAAGATTTAAAAAGAAAGATGTTAGGATAAACATTACTATTCCAATCCAGAGAGAAGTAATTTAAAGAAAACTTTGAAGCATCTGAACCTAAATTATACTCATCAAAACTCTACATAAGCCTCAATCTAAATATGCTTTTTGTGAGTCTACGTGTGTATACGCAAGGGACCTACAGTCAATTGTGTGTAACATAAATAAACACTAAATCATGGTCTCTCTTGCCACAGTAGTTCTGAAAAGTGCTGCTAAATGTGACTGTATAATTTTCTCTTTTACACAATTCAAAAGTTCACAAAAAGCAGAAAATGCCATACAAGAAGAGAAATAAAAAGAATGTAACATACCTGAAAGAAGCAAAGCTTGCAAATAGACTCTCCTGATTATTAAGGAGTTGAAACGTCTGCACTAACAAGGAAGCTTATACTTAAAGATAGTAAAGATAGTCTATTTCCTATCACTGTTTCTTTTTGTTTGTTTTTTTGTTTTTGTTTTTTTTTGAGACAGGTTCTCCCTGTCATCTAAGCATGGAGTGAAGTGGTGTGATCTTGGCTCACTGTAACCTCTGTCTCCCAGGCTCAAGTAATCCTCCCATCTCAGCTTCCCAAGCAGCTAGGACTATAGGCGTGTGCCACCATGCCCAGCTAATGTTTTATATTTTCATAGAGACAGGGTTTAGCCATTTTGACCAGGCTGGCCTCGAACTCCTGAGTTCAAGCGAGCCGCCTGCCTTGGCCTACCAAAGTGCTGCGATTACAGGCATGAGCCCCTGTGTCCAACCCTTCCTATCACTTTGAATAGGAAAAACTAAATCAGTGTTGGTGGAACAGGAGATTAAAAAAAATTGATTCTCCATTTTTGCTTTTTCTCTAGGTAAAACCTGGAATTTCCAGAGCAGTTTTATTGATACTGACAAGAGAAAAAGAAGACTAAAAAGAATATTTGAACCTCAAATGTCTGTGAGCTCCTAACAGCTTGAGCAAAACTAACAGTAAATAATTTCAGAAAAATTGTCTCATAGAGGAAATATATTTAGTTTATCTCACTTAACTATACATATCACATTTGAAGTTGATAATTTTAACAACAGCAGCAAAGAAGGCTTTCTCTTTATTTTTAATCCTAAATTAGTACAGTACTAAGTTCCTTTAAAAAATTCATATCTGATTCATTTCTTAATGTTAAGAAATACCAGAACTAGGGTCATCAGGAGCTACTTCTGTTACTTTTTATTTGTATTTTTGACCCTATTTCCCACGCTTCAGAAAATACACTGATCATTTGTGTGTAATGCTGTATAAGATCTCTCTCTCAAGTCAGAACTGGATGTAAATATTGACTGTGCTTCTATCAGCTGTAAGTACTGGCTATGAGTTGTAGCTGTAATGAGGAATAAATAAGAAAATACAGTGAAAACACTTAGCATAAGGCATGGGATCTCCCCCTCCCTGGCCACACACACACACACAGTTGGCTGTAATCATTATTTTATAACACTGTTAACTGCAAATGACTGGCTATAGTGAACATAAAGAACTTTTATCCAACCTAATAGCATGGTAACGTGTCCCTTGCTGTTTAGACACACCGTGTTATTTTTAATAAAATTCTACAAACCTTTTTTCCCTTTCTATTTCAAACAGTGTGCATTCTATTGCCAGCCTAAGAAACTACTTTTTAAAACGATTAATTGGGCATAGGATGATAAGATCCTATCTTTCTAATACACATTTTTATTTTTACAGCTAAATCGCATTTACAGACATTGTAAATGATACTTATTTCAACTCTAAGGAAATATTTTCCTAACTAGATATCAAGTACTATCATTCAGCAGCAGCAAAATAAATCAACCAGAGCTATATTATTGCCACGAAGATTAAAAATAAATTCCCAGGCACAGTACAAAACAGTCTACATCTAAGAATCAAAACCTATCCTATTTATTTTTACATAATTTTCACATTTTTCTTCGTTCAAATGGAACAGCATAGTATCCTTTGTTATCAAAATTATTTCCAAAATAAAAAAAAAACTTTTCAGGAAAGCAGAGAATAACCAACAAACTGATACTAAGTAAAATACATTAAAAATTTTCGTGCTTAAAAGATTGAGTTTTGCTTTGCTACCAAAATTAACCTTAGCTTAAAAAGACAAAAAATAAACGTACAATACCTCATTCTATATACCTATGATTCTAAAACAAATTTCACAAACCTGACCACTGAATTAAAAAAAGCAAATTACTCTGTTAAGAAGCAGTATTTTCTATTAAAAGAAACATAACTTTCAACCAGAAAAAAAAAAAAAGAGGCCTGGTTTGCAATACAGCAAGTAATATTGAAAAGTCTGTTAAATGAGTACAATTACTTACTGAAAATTGTTTTCATGTATTATGCTATTTGTTCAGACAAAACTGACCAACAGCCACAATACCATGATTAAAATAAATCAAATTCATTCCCTACTTTAAAAGCGAAATAGGCTAATGCACTTATAGAAAGTAAACAAACTACTCTTCAGCTCATGTTTACTATGGTTTAAAACTGTAGACTATACAATAGCAAGATTGTTAAAAAAAAAAAAAAAAAAGTAAGCCTGGAAAAGCCACTTCTCTTGATGTTGAAAGCTCCATTATTATCCATTCCCACACTCAACAGTTTTTAAATTTCTACAGAACTCAATTCAGCACCTGCTCAAATCACTAAACTAAAACTTTTACTAAGATCACCAACCAATCCAGTACCCTAACACACCATTCGGTCTTTGTCTTACTAGACATCTTGACTACATGTGACGTTGTTCATCAATCTCTACTCTCCTGGATTCTTTGAACATCTTCACCTCTGATTTCTCTTCAACCACTCTCCAATCCCTTCTGAAGCTCTTCTGTGGCTTTTCTTCCACCCACCCCTAATATTGAAACTCCAGATTTATTTCACTAACACATTTTATTCTCATATTAAGCACCCCATAAATGATCTCATTCACTTTCAGGATTTTAACTGTCACATGCCAGTGCATCCCAAAGGATAGTGTGCTGGTAAACTGGTTCTGGTGGTAACATGAGGAGGGAGTGAGGAAAGGATTTGATCTGTATCATTTGCTTATTTCTATGGTGTAAATACTCCCTCTGTGACTGGTTTCAAGCTACTCATATGACATCACTGTAGATGGAGCTGATGCTGGGAAGAGATGCATCCACCTGGCTCTCTGAGCCAGTAGGAACCCACTCCTGCCAGGGCTGCTCTCCAACCCCTATTGCCTAACTAGACACCATCCTTGAGCTTCCATTTCCCACATCAAGCTGTCTCCCCCTGGACTGGGCTTTTCTCAATTTCAACTCACCACTATCTTTTCTGAATGTCTTCTCACAATCTCTATTACAACCAACCTAGAAGTCAGACAATCATCTTTGATTCATCCTTTTTTATCATCCACAAAATCCATTCTAGCTATAACAATGTCATCTCTATATAAATCAGTTTTTTTGTCTTAGTGCTGTATCCCATGGAACAAATGAATATATTTTCACCACATTTGGAGAGTTATGTAGTATGATCAGAATCAGAATATGGATTATAGCATGTTTTAATACATATGAGTCTATTTTTTATTAAAAAAAACAATAAATGGGTGAGAAGGAAAAACTCTTCTTCATAGTAGAAAGCTAAGAAATAAATGTGTAAGAGATATTGGGATTAGAAAATCACCATTTGGCAACCACAATAATATGCAAGAAAACAGTGGATTTTAAAACTAACGAATGGAAGCATATTTACAGTTCCATAATATATCCCATATTCCCACAATATACTTACTAATTATAAGAGGAGGAAAACTGATACACTTTAACTACGTGGTCAAGTTAACATGATCAGTAGGGGACAAACAGACATTTCATATGATGCACTTAGGACACATTATCACTTCTGCAGTATTCTTGCCCAAAATGCATAACCCAAATATAATCATAAGTAAATAACTAGACAGCCACAAACTAAGCAACATTTTATAGAATTGTTGGCTTTGTGCTCATAAAAAGTCTCAATGCCATAAAGAGGAAAAAAGACTGATAAACTCTTCCAAATTAAATGAGACTAAGAGACATGATCAGTGAAGTCAACACATGATCTGGGATGTCTTTTGCGATAAAGGACATTATTAAAACAACTGACACAATCTGAATTAGATCTGTAGTATTGTTTCAGTGTTAACTGACTGATTTAGATAGTGGTCCTGGAGTTGTCAAAAAGAATGTCCTCATGTACTAATTAGCTGGGGACTGACATTACAAAATATTACTGATTATGTGGTTTAAACAACATGAATTTATTTTCTCACAGTTCTGAAGGGAGCAGGAGGGTTGGTGCCTGGTGAGGGCTCTCTTGTTGGCTTGCAGACAACTACCTCCTCGCTGTGTCCTCCCGTTGTCTTTCTTTTATGCACGGACATGTGTGGTGAGAGGAAGAACCATGATGTCTCTTCCTCTTCTTAGAAGGACACCAGTCATATTGGATTAGGGCCCCACCCTTACAACTTCATTTAACCCTAATACTTCCTTAAAGGGCCTGTCTCCAAATACAGTTACGTTGGAGGCGGTCAGGGTTTCAGTGTGACTTTTGGGGGAACATAATTCAGTCTATAAAGACTTGATTTAAGAAAACATACACTGAAACATTTAGGAGGAAAGGGGTATAATGTCTAAAACATTTAAAAGAGCTCCCAGTCAAACATTTCCAGGCAGGGTACCCCGGATTTCAGATGCTGATCTGTGATGGAGCTGATTGGCACTGTGATGTGCTCATGTAGCAGCAGGGATTGAATTATTGAAGGATGTAACCATGCTTTTCCTAAGCAACTTAGGGTCAACCGGAAAATCCGGAAAGTTCTCAGACTCCTTCCCAACTCTCTAAACATCTAAAAGACTGAGGAATGATTTATATCTTTATTTCTCAAATTAAATAAAACAATTGGTGGGAAATCTCATACCATACTCTTCAAATGCCTTTGCTGCCATTGTGATTCTACCAAGTAATTTGGATATTATGCAACCCCCAGAAAGGAGATTATTAGACATCTGTTCCTCATTAGAGAAGAGTTCTACAATATGTCAATCCCCTAATGCTGTCTCTGCCACCATGGGGCATCACTGTGAGGTGTACACCCACCACTATCTGACAGACCAAGTCTCAGGTATCCATATCCCTGCCCAGGCAGTGATGTCTCCAAAGTCAGGAAAGTCTAATCTGGGGCTGCCCAAAGTCTGATGTCTGAGTTATGTGATATAGAAGCTACCTATGGGTGTCTCACATGTATAATCTTTTATTATTTACTCACAATATTCCTTTGAGGTCAGGGTTGTCCTCATTTCATAGAGGAGAAAACTAAGACTCAATAACTTGCCTGAGCTACTAAGTAAAAAACTTTAAAAATAATAGTTGTATTACAACCCACCCCCCAACCCCCTCCCCTACCTTTTGGTTAGGAACGAAGCCCAATTTTTAGCTGGACTCAGTGCTACCAGTTAAAAGTTTAACATTTCCTGTCCTCCCTTGTGGCCCTGTGTGGCCAATGAGATCTAAGAAAAGCGTCAGGTGGACCTACCTAGAAGACTTCTTAAGGGATAGAGAAGAACCCTATTTGCAGCCCTCAATCCAGTCTTCCACCCTATTTACTTCAATCCTGTCTCCTTGAGCTTGAATGTAGTGGCTACAGCACTGGTGACTATTTTAGGCCACACAGATGAGGGCATAACCTTGGGCTGGCAGAACAGGGAACTTGAGGAAACTTGGCAGAGAACTAGGCAACTTTGTAGAGCCATCATACCAACCTCAGAGTGTATACCACCCGAATTCATTTAAATGAGAGAAAAATAAGCCATTTTGCTTAAGTCACTGGTTTTTGTTTTTTATTTTTTGTTTTTGTTGTTGTTTTTTGAGACAAAGTCTTGCTCTGTCACCCAGGCTGGAGTGCAGTGGCATGATATCAGCTCACTGCAACTCCACCTCCCAAGTTCAAGTGATTCTCCTGCCTCAGACTCCCAAGTAGCTGGGACTACAGGCGTGCACCACCACATCTAGCTAAGTTTTGTATTTTCAGTAGAGATGGGGGTTTCACCATATTGGCCAGGCTGGTCTTGAACTCCTGACCTTGTGATCTGCCCGCCTCAGCCTCCCAGTGTGCTGGGATTACAGGCATGAGCCACTGTGCCCAACCCTTTTTTTTTTTTTTTGTTTAACATAGCAGGTGAACCTAAATCCTACCAAATATACCCCTTTGTAAGTAAAATATCTACAATGTGGCTGGCCCTGGGCTCTGAATTTTACTTTAATTTCTATTGCTTTTTTAAGTTACATAGATGAGAAGGCTGAGACACAGAGATTTTAAATACTTTCCTGAATGTTCAGAATTTAAATTAATTATGTGAGCCTAGATGTTTTGAAAGTAATAATAATGGTTTTGCAGGGTTGTTATAACAAATGAATGAGTAAATGTGCTCCCTTCTGTCTGTGTTCCTGTAATTTTTCTCTGTTCCTCTCTCATCCCCTGTGAAGGATTCCACTCTTCTAGGAGCCATTCATTCATTAATTGTCACAGTAAGTAAGATTAAGCTGCTTAAATCTTCACATCTTTCTTGCATTGTAACAACTGTGTGTTCTTGATTATTACAAGGTAGATCATTGCATATTTGACCAAGTGCTGCTACTTAAACAAGACTGTACCCCCAACAGCCATGACCACATTTATGTGTATCTGTGCTGACTCTGTTTGGCATTCCAATCAGATAATGAAATAAATGGAACTCAGTTCAAATACCTTTTGAAACCAATCCCTGCTATAATATAATTTGCAGAAGTAATTACATCACACAAAAAAACTGACTCATCCCAGAACCTATTGGAGAATTTGCTGTAAAATGTGGTAGAAGGGCTTGGCAGTAAATTCAGTGAACTAGAGTAATGGACTCAGAGAAAGAAACTGCTACAATCAGTGCATCCTTTGTTTTAAACATATTGCTTTTCTTATGAGATGAGATGGAAGGAAAATGTGCTATTCACATCTGAAAACAGGCTAAACTGAGCACTAGGCAATATGTGAGATAGGAATCTCAATTTATTTACAATCTCAATTACTAAGGCATATTGCTTTAGTGCCTTATATATGAAGTGTGACAATAAAGTAATGAGATCCGTTTTTTTGTTTGGTTCATAAACTGGGACTAATGGAAACGGAAATTCCAAAATAAGAGTTCCTAAACAATGTAGAGAATTTGCAAAATGAATGGAGTAAGTTTATAGATAAGATTATCCATTTCAAAAGATCTAACATTCATTTTTATATGTAAATTTATTAACTATAGCCATAGCACTTGATCTTCACAGCTCATATAGACAAATATATTAATTTGGTGACAAACAGAATTAAACATTGAAGGATATTTGTGTTTTTCCTATTCTTTGTGTTTTACAAAAAAATTAAAATGTGAATATACGTTTTGTTTTATGGCATTTTGGGAAAGTATTTGTTACCCCTTAATATCAGGATTCAATAATTGATTTAAGATGAAAACTCTAAGGTTTGGGTTCTTTATAGTGATGAAACTGCCTTTGCAAAAATTATACCTGAGGAAATCATGACCGTAAAAGAGATCAGACATAACCGATTCCATCTTGCTTCTAACTTTTAAGCTGTCCTTGCTCATTCCTGAGCGTAGGCCCAACTAACTTTGGGAAGGAATTCAGTTCATAGTTTGACTCTGAAACAAAATTGATAATAACCCTTTCCCAAAAAGATCCCCTTCTTGACTGGGACCAGTCTGCCTTTGCAGGACTAACAGATCAGCTACAAGATTATAAATTACGGTTTAGGGGTCATGTAGCCTTTGCTGCAAGAGTCTGAACCTCCCCAAATTGCTCCTGGGGATGACATCACCATTGCAAAACCTGAGATTAGTGTTTGAGCTGTCTTGCACTTGATGCACCAGCTGACACCACCCAGACCAGCAATCTGGCTCAACCAGTTCTGAGATCCCACCCAAGAACATAAGACAGCAAGAAACATTCACTTCGACCTCCTGTGGTTCCATCTCCAACCCAGCTAATCAGCGCTCCTCACTTCGAAAGCCCCTACCTGCCAAATTATCCTTAAAAACTCAGATCCCCAAAAGAGAGACTGATTTAAATAATAATAAAACTGGTTTCCCACACAGCCAGCTCTGTGTGAATTACTCTCCTTCCATTGCAATTCTCCTGTCTTGATAAATCGGTTCTGTCTAGGCAGCAGGCAAGGTGAACCCCGTCGGGTGGTTACAGTGACTGTCAAACTGACCACTACCTGAAGTCAAAACTGAGGAAACAATTCTCAATCACTCAGACGTGGAACAGATGGAGAAACTTCTCAGGATGTTTCATAAGACATGATGATGAAGTCATGTGGTAACAAGTTATGCACCCAAAAGTAGAAAAAAAAAACAAAACAAACCTACTTCCCAAAATGGTGTTCTGGAGGCCTAAGAAAGGACACAAATGAGTACACTGTACACATAGAACTGTGATGGAAGGAAAAACATGAAATTCAGGATTATTTAGTCAAAACTAAAAGGCTCCAATGGACCTACTGCTGTGTCCAGAGGGTCGCATATCACCTCTGTAAAAGGCATTACAGGAGACCTTAGCAAATCGAAGAAAGAAGCTATGAATGGATAGGAATGTTCTCTTTGTAGAGACTAGACAAGTGTAATTAATACTAAAAGCACTATCAACTCATGAGCACATTGTGATATAAATGAATGACCTCCGTATACATTGTCGTTACTCTCAACAAAGAATGTTCAAATTATTACCAATGTTTTCAATGTGCTTGTGTCTTTTTATTCCCCACTGATAACATTATAAGAATATGCTTTGACTTTTCAAACAATACAATTTGTTGTCTTTAATAATTCTTCCTTTTCCTCCCTTTCTCATAATCATACCACTTTATTCTCATTGCTTCCCATCAACATCATCTTTATTTCACTTTTCTCTTCAATTCTTCTTATAATCTTTCCCTCCTCTACTGTTTGTTCTATGCCATGCTTGGTTAGGAAAAAATAATACACAATTGAGCCTTGAGGGCCAATGAAATGAATTAAGTTCACCTGAAAGTTTCAAAGGACACAGTCAATATCATCGGTCATTAGTAAAAATGAGACACCACTTCCCATGCACTAGGGTGGCCATAATCAAACAGGTAGACAACAAGGAGTACTGGTGAAAATGTGGGGAAACTGGAACCTTTCTACATTACTGGTAGGATATGTCAACTGGTACAACCAGTTTGGAAGAGTTCAGCAAAAATTAAAATATTCCTTTACTATATAACACAGCAATTCCCTCCTAGGTATTCATCTTTCCAAATATATAAAAATAAATATCCATACAAATAATTGTAAGTGAATGTGTAGAGTATCATTCACGACAGCCCCAAATGAAAAGCATCCAAATGTCCACTTACAGGTGAATGGATAAACGAAACATTTGTAAACAAAATACAAGTGAACATGATTCAGCAATAAAAATAGGAGAAAGTACTAATACATGCTATAACATAGATAAACCTTAAAAACATTATGCTACATTAAAGAAATCTGACACAAAAGAACACGTATTTTATTATTATATTTATATGAAATGTCTAGCAAAGGCAAATCTACAAAAACAGAAAGCAGATGAGTGATTGCCTGGGGCTGGGATTAGGAGTGAAAACTGACTGCAGATGCCCATCAGGGGTCATTTTAGGGTGGTGACAATATTCTAAGAGTGAACTGTAGTAAGGTTTGCACAGCTCTGAAAGTTTTGAAAATTTTTAAAGTTTTTGTTTTTTTAAATTGACACATAATTACACATATTTATGAGGTACAGAGGGATATTTAAATACATACAATGTGCACTGATCAAATCAGCTCTAAAATTTTTGAAAATTTTTAAAGTTCTTATTTTTTAAAATTGACACATAATAATTATACATATTTATGAGGTACAAAGGGATATTTAAATACATGCAATGTATACTGATCAAATCAGGATAATTAGCATATCCATCATCTCAAACATTTATCTTCTCTTTGTGTTAGGAACATTCAAAATCCTCTCTTCTAGCTATTTGAAAATATATAATAAATTACTGTTAACTATAGTCACTCTATAGTGCTATAGAATATTGGAATTTATTCCTCCTGACTGTAATTTTGTATCCAAAATGTGTAACCAACTTTTCTCTATCCCTTTCTCCCTCCACCCCTTCCCAGCCTCTAATATTGATAACTACTATTCTACTGTCTACTTCTGTGAGATCAATTTTAGCTTCTATAAATTGATTTATAAAACTAAAATACCATGCACTAAAACTAGGTGAATTTTACAGTATGTAAATTATACCTCAATAAAGCTTAAAAAATAAAGCACTCTACTAGTATCATTTTTATATACTAGTGATAAATAGTACTATGACAAGTCTCTATTCAGTGTATTCCCTTGTAAGATTAGAGATATATTTTTATAAAAGAAAAATCTGACAGCCAGGGTTGAAAAGAGGTATTAAAATGCCCAGGCAGATTCATAGCAGGTTAGATGTTATAGTTTAGCTCTCTTGGTATTTGTAGAGCAGACTGAAATATCTGCTTCATGTAGTATACTCCAGCTTAAAAATTCACCAAATTCAAGGCTTTAGGTTATTAATTACATTCTTTTTATATAATCAGTGTATTAAAAATAGGTTATTTTACATAAATACTTTCAATTGATAAAGCAAATATTAGTTGCAGCTTAATACTGGCATTGTTCAGAAAAAGGTTGGCATTCTTTCCATGTTTCCATGTGTTCTCTCTCTCTCTCTCTACATACCGTCCTTAACAGACCTTTTTCACACTGTACTATAACGATCCATCCCCATATCTGATTCTCTACGCTTGCGTATGCTTCTTGCAGGCAGAAGCAATCTCCTCAATGACTTGCATCATAACTAACACATAATTGTTACTCAACTAAACTTGTTGAAGCTTACAATGCCCTACTTTTGAAACCTCAGTGCCCTCAGAGGATTGCTTCCAGGACCCCCTGGGGATATCAAAATCCTGATACTCAAATCCCTGATATAAAATGGGGCAGTATTTGCATGTAATCTACACACATCCTCCCATACACTTTACATAATCTCTAGATTACTCATAATACCTAATACAATGTAAATACTATGCAAATAGTTGTTATACCATATTGCTTTTTAAATTTTGTGTTATCTTTTATTTTATTTTTTTTCAAATATTGTCAATCTATGAAACCCACGGATATAGAAGGCTGGCTGTATTAAAGCTTCCTGTGGCTGCTGTAACAAATGGCCACAGACTTGGTGGTTAAAAACTGCAACAATTGGCCGGGTGTGGTGGCTCACACCTGTAATCCCAGCACTTTGGGAGGCTGAAGCGGGTGGATCACCTGAAGTCAGGAGTTCAAGACAAGCCTGGCCAATATGGTGAAACCCTATCTCTACTAAAAATACAAAAATGAGCCAGGCATGGTGGCGGATGCCTATAATTCCAGCTACTTGGGAGGCTGGGGCAGGAGTATTGCTTGAACCTGAGAGGCAGAGGTTGCAGTAAGCCTTGCCACTGCACTCTAGCCTGGGCAAGGAGAGTGAAACTCCATCTCAAAAAAACAAAACAAAACAAAACAAAAACCTGCAACAATCTATTTTTTTTCGCATTTTTGGAGACCAGAGTTCAATTTGCTGGCAGGGTGACACTCTCTCTTTGCACAGCTCCTGGTGGCTCCAGGCATTCTTCAGCTTCCTTGACTTGCAGCCACATCACTCCAATCCCTTCCTCTGTCTTCACATTGCCTTCTCCTCTGCCTTCCTCTCCTTTGTCTCTAATAACAATACTCTTGATTGGATTTGGGGTCCTGGGATAATCCAGGATGATCTCATCTCAAGATACTTAATTAATTACATCTGCAAAGATCCTTTTTTGGAAATAAGTTCACATCCACAGGTTTTTTTGTTTGTTTTTTGTTTTGAGACAGAGTCTTGCTTTCTTGCCAGCCTAGGGTGCAGCAGTGCCATCTCGGCTCACTGCAACCTCCCACTCCCTGGTTCAAGCGATTCTCCTGCCTCAGACTCCTGAGTAGCTAGGATTACAGACACGCGCCACCACACCCAGCTTATTTTTGTATTTTTAGTAGAGACATGGTTTCACCGTGTTGGCCAGGATGGTGTCAGTCTCCTGACCTTGTGATCCAGCTGCCTCAGCCTCCCAAAGTGCTGGGATTACAGGCGTGAGCCACCATGTCTGGCCACATCCACAGGTTTTAAGGATTTGGATGTGGATCTTTTGGAGAGCCACTACTTAATACATTACGATATAACCTAAAAGTTAAAGTATTTTAAAGGACTTGACAATACTCACATCAAAATAAAAACAGCTTTGCCACCAATAAGGTAAATCAATAAGATTTACTGCTGACAAATTTTAAACTACTTCCTTTTTTTTTTTTTTCCCATAAAACCTGTCTTCAACCTAAATTATGGGAGGAGATTTTGTGATGGATTTTACTAGGACCTATTGAGAAAATAGGAAGCAACCTTCCTAGGACTGAAATAAATATGATTCACTGAAGCATGAACCAGCTGCATATTATGTTCCCATGCTTTGAAAATTTTCCAAATTTTTCTCTTGATGGATGGCAGTTATTTTCCACAACTCCTATTATCTTCCAGTGGTGTTTTTCCAAAGGAGATATATTTAAATACATCTTGGACAAGAATAAAGTATTTTAATTAACTGCGAAACAATATAAAATAAATTTTGCTCTTTATTTTGACATTTTATCATAGCCTTCAGTGTCAGAAGCACTATTATTTCATTTCTGCACACCTGTATTAGTTTGTGCTTGGGGAAAAGACGTAGCCAGCCACATACATCTAGCTCTAAGTCACTGCAGTTTACACAAGGATAGAAGACTAGTGCTTTAATGGGGAAGAAGGGAAACAAAACAATAATATATTATTACATTTTTCAAAAGTAAGAATAAATGGAAAAGATTAACTTCTGGATGTGACAAGAATTCCAAAACAGTCAACTCCAGCTACCCCACCTTGGAAATAGGAATCTAATCAAGAGTGTAAGACACTGCCACTCATATTCATGTTAATTTTTAATAATATACTGAGAAACAGAGGAAAATTAAAAGAAATCTTTTGTTCTGCAAAGATTTGAGGCAACATTAACAACCCCAATGTTACTGCATGCTTTCTTTTCTTATTAAAAAGGATGAAAAGTGAAGGTTTATTCATGTTTTATCAAGCTATGGTTTTAATTTTTAAAGTTTAAGGAATTAATACGGTTATGTTTTCCTAGGACCATTAATGTGTCACATCCAATACTTAAGTTTTATTGAACTAGGGTAGGAAATACATAGAAGAAAGAAACCTAATATATGGAGAAGGCATTTTGTGCAAATTAACAGTACTTATTCTGAAATTTATAAATTTTTCATTTCCTTATTTATAATTTGCATTAGAAAAGAACTTGAACTTATAGCAACTTATTATGATAAAATAGAAGGAATATTCTTATTAGATGAAACATGAAATAAAAGGATATAAAAATTTTGAAAACCAGGAAAGTCTATAAAAGTATAAGTTTACATGGACAGCATCCTCATTCACTGTAAAAACTAGAATTATAAGTTCCACGAAAGCAGGACATTTTGCTTGCATTGTTCACCAATTTATTCTCAGAACTTTGAGTAGCGCCTGGCAAATGATAGGTTCTCAATATGTATTTGTCAAGTGAATGAATGAAAAAATGAAAAGAACCAAGAACACAGTCATGTAGACCTACTCTGAATACAGGTTCCACTACATACTACACTGAATTTCACTTCTTCCACCTGTCACTTAGCCCTTGCTGTAGCATCTGTCTTGGACAGTCTTTTACCTTTATATGAGCTTGTCCTGCTTCTCTTGGTTATACTCTAACCTTCTTTCTGCATTCCCAGTGTCTCACAACTCAGAAAGTATCTGAGGATGCTCACAATGATCAGGAATTGTAAGGCTTTCTCTGATGCTTAAGGGGTACATATGTCTAAAGTAACTACCTTTTCAAATCACCTAGTCTATTAGAGTTCTACAGAGAAACAGAACCAATAAGATGCATGTGTGTGTATAGAAAGAGATTTATTAAAAGAAATTGGCTCATGTGATTATGGAGGCTAGCAAGTCCAAAACCTGCATGGCAGGCTGGCAGGCTGATCTCTCTCCAGGAGAGCCAGGGTTCCAGCCCAAGGACTGGTGGGCCAAAGACCCAGGGAGCCAATGCCCCAGGGTCTGAGTGTGAAGGCAGGAAGAGCTGATTTTGCAGGTGAAGTCCAAAGGCAGCCTGGAGAATTCTCTCTTGCTCAGCGGAGGCCAGTCTTTTTGTTCTATTCAGGCCTTCAACTGATTGCATGAGGTCCACTCACATTACCAAGGACAATCCACTTTGCTCAAAATTCACTAAGTTAAAAGTTAGAAGAAGAAAGAAGAAAGAAGAAGAAGAGGAGGAAGAGGAAGAGGAAGGGAAAGGGGAAGGGGAAGGAGGAGGAGGAAGACCCTCAGAAAAACACCCAGAATAATTTTGACCAAATATATAGGTACCCTGTGGTCTAACCAAGTTGACATTCAGAAAATGTCACCCCAAAATAGAGTACTCTTGTATGATTATTCTTTAAATTAAAGGCCCTTGGAAATCAGGAGGTGCTGGAAGAGGCTTTCCTCTGATCTTCCCTCATCTGCCTAAAGACTGGACCAACCAAGGAAGAAAACAATTGCCTTTTCTCCCTTCCCTGAGTTTTCATTCACTAAACTCATATTGCAGAGAGGAAGACTGAGGAATGTAACCACATCTGGACAGATTTCGTCACCAGGTATTGTCCTCTCCCATGTTCATTTATTCTCTTTAAAAATCATTTAATACCTTTCATATTGCCCTGATCCTCCATTTCCCCTTGCTCTATGGGGAAGTATATATAAGCATCCAGATCCCATTGGGTTAATGGGTGATCTCTCTTCTGTGATTTTTGCCCTGTGTGTGTTAATAAAATTGTGTATGCCATTTTCTCCTGTTAGTCTGTCTATTGTCACTACATTCCAGCAGTAAATGCTTGGCTTTCACTCCTACAACACAAGAGTTAACCATCACACCTAGTATATGTGTCCCATCGTATCTACTCTGGAAATGTTTACAAATAAAGTGTCCCCCTTGGTCTTATGTTTCTGAATTATAGGAAAACTTCATAGAACAGTAAAAAGGGATCTTTCTTCTTCATCTCCTCCAGTGTTTTATTTGCCTCATTCCCCCAAACAGTCACACTTCAGTACCTACATGCTTGCCTGAAACATGGACCTCAGATATTAATCATGACTATATAATCAAATCCAAGTCAGTGTCTCACAAGTCTTGCCAGAGTATGAACAGATGCTCACTATCTTGAAAATGAGAATATTGGTATTACAGATCCCTGGAGCCCAACACTTATTTTCAAAGTCAAGGGAGAAAGGGGGACAGAGGGGGTTAAAACTGCATTGCTGGAACAACCCTACACTCTCCAGCTGTGAACAATTAGGCTTGTCAGCATTCCCTGCAGGAAACCCCTGCTGCTTTATTAGGAGGAAAGGGAAACAGAATTTTGACTTTTTCATAGGTGAGGTTATAAATCTACCATCAAGACCGGGAGAGGACCAACTGGGTTTATGTGCACATGTTGAATCTTTAATTATGGACCCCCCAAGATGCTCAACTTAGTAATGTCTTATTGTGTTCCAAGGCAGAAGTGGGAGGAGAGGGAGGAACTAGGTTTGTGACTAAGGAATTACTATCTTTTAATAGAATTACATATGAGGATAGGTAACAGTTGTGCAGAGGAAGGTCTCTGAATACCCGTGATGTGTCAACTTGGAAATATGTGCTCATGCACTATTCTTTTTCATGTTTAGTCACAATTTTATGACTTTCTATGAATTTCATATCTAATTTTAAAATAATCTATGACATAAAAATGAGAAACCAAGCTCTGAGAAAACAGTAAAGGTGAAAGCAACTTAAATTTTCATGTATGTTACCAAAAAATTACAATGTTATATGACAGAAAAAAGTGCCATCAAGGCGCAAAATATTTTCTATGACTACTTTGAATACCACATTGTTTTTAAGAACTCCAAATGTAATTGATACAAATTAATGACATGCAACCTATCACACATAAGATATAGCAGAAAACTTCCGGAATTGTATTCAAAAGATTGTTTTAGAAATCAATACTTTTCAAAAGCAAGTAAGACTTCCTTGGAGATTATAACTCATCTTTGGGATGTGTGATGAAAAAGGTTTAAACCAATGCAGTTTCGGCACAAAATACATCCAGTTCTTCATCTGGTGCTTTTTTTTTCTTTTTTGACAGGGTCTCACTGTCACCCAGGCTGGAGTGCAGTGGTGCTACCACAGCTTGCTGCTGTGTCGACCTCCCAGGCACAAGCAATCCTCCTGAGTAGCTGGGACTACAGATGCACACCAACAAGGCCAATTAATTTTTTATTTTTATTTTGTAGAGATGGGTCTCACGACATTGCCAGGGCTGGTCTTGAACTCCTAAGCTCAAGGGATCCTCCCACCTCAACCTCCCAAAATTCTGGGATTATAGGCATAAGCCACCATGCCTTGCCATCATCTGGTAGCTTTGATCCCTTTCCTTCAAGACACATATATTGTTGTTTAGTAAGATTCCCTTTAATATCAGACAGTATTTGTAATTTTTAAAATTTTACATTTAAATTTTATTTTATCTTTAGAGACAGGGTCTTGCTCTGCTGCCCAAGCTGGAGTACAGTGGTGTGATCAGAGCTCACCGCAACCTTAGGCTCCTGCACTCAAGGGATCTTCCTGCCTCAGTCTTCCAAATAGCTAGGATTGCAGGCACTCCCCACCATGACTGACTAATTTTTCTTTTCCTTTTGAGACAGAGTCTCGCTCTGTCACCCAGGCTGGAGTGCAGTAGCGCGATCTCGGCTCACTGCAAGGTCTGCCTCCTGGTTCATGCCATTCTCCTGCCTCAGCCTCCTGAGTAGCTGGGATGTTTTAATATTTTGTAGAGACAGAGTCTCACTTTGTTGTCCAGGCGGGTCTCAAACTCCTGGCTTAATATCCTCCCACCTTGACCTCCCAAAGTTCTGGAATTATAGGCATAAGCCACCGTGCCAGGCCTTGGACAGTCTTTTATCTGGTCTCCTAAGATCCAACTTGCCCCTCACACCTCTAGTCAAATAACAATGTGAAGATGATGATACCTTTCTGGAGAGAAGCTGGAATTTTGTTGTACTTGTACATCTTTGATGATAGCATGGCTTACTAACATAGCACCCTATTCATAGAACTCCTCAAAAAGTGCTCACTAAATAAAGCATTAATAGAATATTTCTCATTCACCATCAGTCAGAGCCCACTGAGATGCTTGAACAACTCATGTAACCTTTTCATATCCTCACTTGAAAAACGGGACTAAAGCTACTGGACCGAAATATGTGATGTCTCACAGCCAATGCCTGGCACATAATCAGCACTCTGTAAATGCTGCTTTTAAAGAAAACTTACATTACTCATTGTCATGACAAGAAAGTGATAAATTAGATACAAATGCATTAAGTAAGGCTCAGGCACTTTACAAGTTTGGGGGTTTGTTTTTCTTTAAAGTATTCTAAGCAAACTTCCCAATTCCCAGTAGAATTTCTTTCTTTCTTTTTTTCTTTTTCTGAGATTCTTCCCTCTGTCCTCTCACCGCTCTGCTGACTGAGAATCTTGCTTTTGCCAGCTGTATCTTAGGACTAATGAGATTATTGTGGAAATGATCAGTCATTTGAAACACCAGCCCATGAGTACAAGCAAATTCAGAAGATTGTGTAGAGCTCCATGGGAATGCACTCAAAGAGAACTGGGTGACCATAAAATGTGCCACTGAGGCTTCCTGTTGTGGGAGTAAGATTGACTTTTGGCCCCAGCTGCTGCATCCTCAAAGTCCACCACCGGTTTTGCCTTAGGCCACACTCACAAGGGCAGCTCCCAGTTAATGACTGAGCCAGGCTGGGAAACTAAGGCAGGTCCATTCCTGCAAGATGGAGGGCTCCCCTGACAAGAAATTTTGGCTCCTGGACTCTATGTCAGCCTGCTCCAAAAACTGCTAGAACTCCATGCACTGCAGTCTGAGACTCTTCCTAACTTCCCCCTTCCTTTCCACTCTCCTTCATAGGGACCAGTCCTGCATAGAAGTCTGAAGGTTCTTCCCACCTCCTTTCACTCTTCTTTTATCCTCACTAGCTTTCCCCTAGTAAATCTCTTTTATGTCTAATCCCACCTTGCGTCAGCTTCTTGGACAATCAAAGTTACAACAAAACTTTGGAATGAAATAGCTTATTAAATGTTTACACTGCTTATCAAGTAGCTACAGGCTGCTACAGCAATGCCAGTAGTCAATGGGAAAACCTCTTTCCAGACTGTATGGGATATGGTATGAGGTAGTAGCCTATAACAGATCCGCTAGTCAATTAAATCCATCATGTCAATAATTTCAGGACAAGAAAAGGCTTAAGTTCTCTTAAGGCATTTAAACAAAAATAAGGTAAGGTAGGTCCATGAAAATAATAAACCAATACCACTTACATAACTTGGTTAAGCTACTCTCCCTATTGAACAAGATTTTCCCTAATTTAATTGCAGGTTTTGTTAAGGATAATAATACTGAGTTAACTATTTTAGTCAAATCCACTTTGAAAACAATAGGCTGGAATAATATGAATATATACTGTAATTTATTTTCAAAGGAGATAGATGTGACAAGAATCCAGATTAAACTATAGACTGATCAATAACATTTTCCCATCTCTACCTTCATGACATTGCCTTTCTCTTTTCCTAATATAAATTCTACCTGTGTGATTTTTCTAATATGAAACATTATACCCACTTTCATTTACCTTCCGGAATGGTCTTCCAATGATAGCAGTATCCAAAAACAGGAATATATTGTCCACTGAACAATTTGTATTAGTTATCTCTGTCTAATAAATTACTCCAAAACTTGTCGGGCTCAGATGGGGATAGATCACTTCTAAGCTGACTCATACGGTCACTGGCTGAGTTCAGTTCCCTGAGGCAGTTGGATATGGGCCTCTGTTCCTTGCCAGCTGTTCATGGGAGGCTTCCCTCATTCCCTGGCACACGGCCCTCTCTATAAAGCTGTTGACATCCTCAGATAAAGTGAGTGAGCAGAGTAAGAACACCCAGGACAGGAGTTGCAGCTTTTACAACCCAATCTCAGAAATGACATTCCACCACCCCGTTTCCACAAAAGTGCATCACTAAGTGCAGTGCACACTCGGCGGGAAGAGACTACACAAGCAAGTGAATCCGAGGTAATGCAGGCCATTGGGAGGCAGCCTTCAGTGTGCTAGCCACTCCATTACTGTAGACACTCATTTCAGAGTTGTTTTCCTCAAATGCTTAAAGATTGGCTCATTGACATAAGAAAAAATATAGTCCATCATACCAAACAGCTAAAGACTGAGATCTTTTCTAATTTACAAAAAACTATGAACTGAGGCCAGGTGCAGTGGCTCATGCCTACAATCCCAGCACTTTTGGGAGGTTGAGGCAGGCGGATTACCTGAGGTCTGAAGATCAAGACCAGACTGGGCAACATGGTGAAACTCCGTCTGTACTAAAATACAAAAATTAGCTAGGCACGGTGGCATGTGCCTGTAATCCCAGCTACTCAGGAGGCTGAGGCAGGAGAATTGCTTGAGCCCAGGAGGCAGAGGTTGTAGTGAGTCAAGATTGCTCCATTGCACTCCAGTCTGGGTAACAGAGACAGACTCAGTCTAAAAAAAAAAAAAAACAAAAAACTGAACAAATGAGTTGTGCTTGGGTACACAGCATGAACAGGTGGGAGGAAAACAACAAAATAAGGAAAACTGTCTTTTGAAAGCATGAAAGAGTCATGGGAGGTGCTTAGAGAAAAACCTCTAAGTGTTTTACTCCCATGTATCAACCTACAAAATCTTCTTTCAAAAGGAAATAACTTTCTTTGAATTGATGATGCTCAGAAAAACCTTGAGGTATATGTTATTATCAAGAGAAGAGTTCAACCAACAACATATTTCACTGTAGTTTCCATGAGTAAAGATTCTTATAGCAATTTATTGTTGGTAGACTCCAATACCACCTGCAAAATACTACAATTTTTACTCATTGTTGATTTACAATAATTTTATAGAGAACTGGTTGCTTTTTTCCAAGATACCATTTGCTTGGATTAAATTAAGATTAATGCCAAGATGCATTTTTGCCAACAGCAACCACAATGAGGCAATGACAGCTCTAAAGTTACAGCAACTTATTCCAGTGAGAAGGACTGCAGACATCATCCAGTTCCACCCCCTGAATGTTTTATGCTCCTGGCTGTCAACCTAAAAGGTTTCCTTAAGTCCAGCTTCTCTTTAAACTTTCATGACTCACTCATACATTTGTATAAATCCTTTGAAATGCTTTTATATATCCTGCTACTAACACCTCTTGGGAAACAAAGTTAAAATTACTATGACTTTTTCCAAGTCTTCTGGCTTTACTTAGTGATATGGTTTGGCTGTGTCCCCACCCAAATCTCATCTTGAATTGCAGCTCCCATAATCCCCACGTCATGGGAGGTAACTGAATCATAGGGTTGAGTTTCTCCCATGAGACCTCCCCAGCCACGTGAAACTGTGAGTCCATTGAACCTCTTTTTCTTTATAAATTACCCA
Organism: Colobus angolensis palliatus; assembly: GCF_000951035.1. Taxonomy (NCBI): domain Eukaryota; kingdom Metazoa; phylum Chordata; class Mammalia; order Primates; family Cercopithecidae; genus Colobus; species Colobus angolensis. Next base: position 1,873,584 of record NW_012114364.1, on the reverse strand, counting down.
GTCCTAGGTATTTCTTTATAGCAGTATGAAAATGGACTAATACACTTAGGTTGAGCTATTATCATTGGTACCTGATATGAACTAAAAATAATAATTTTAGAGATTTTACCAACCTCAGTAGTAGCTACTTTGATATTTGTAAACCCGTTCTTGGTTTTCAAAACATAGTAATACCATGATATTTTGACAAGAAAATAACGATACATTTATTACAACAAAATAGAAAGTTATGGCAAGTCTAGCTTTGTATCATCAAAAATTAAAGTGGCTCAATTTCAAGCCATGCACCTATAAGTACTAATAAATGAATGAATGAACAGATGAATGACAGAAAGTCAGAATGGAAAAGAATGCATCTTGGGGGCATAGGCAGATAAAGTCATTTCACAAGGGAATAGCCCACCTGGTTACTTCAACATCCACAGCTCACAGAGATGGTACAGCTTTGAGGGTGGGAGGTTTACTATGATGAGTGGCAATCAAAACCCAGAAACCTCTAATATACTCCAATTCCCTTGTGAGTATATTAGAGGCCAAATCTAATAGACTGAAATTTAATTGGACAATTTTTATTTTTGGTATTCTAATTTAAGACTTTTTACCTTCATAGGTAGAGGGCAAAAGTGGAGGAAAATAAGTCAAAAAGGAATACAACACCTTGAAGAGTTTGCTGACAGAATATTTACTATGATCTAAGAACGACCCCTCTGTTATACAAGACTTGACACTAGGCTAGATGAATGGAACCACAGTCTATAAGGAGGAAGGTGCTGGTTCTACTCCACTTCCAGGAGAATTCAACTCTGGGCCTCTCACTTTCTTAGAAACATCTTTTGATTGCAGCATATCTAGTGAAAAGCAACCAGAATAATAAGAAAATTTAAAACTATTAATATGTTATATGAAGAAAAGCTAGAAAATATGAAGGTGTTTGTCCTGGAAAAGAAATTATTTAGGAGGACAAAATGCTGCAGATAAATATCTGCAGGGTTACTGGTGGTAGAAGAGTCCTCACCCCAGAAGAATGAGCAGCCTCAGGAGGCATGAGCACCAGGCTGATGGGAGTTCAGAGCAGAGGCCAAACACAGATGACAGCACCTTGCAGGGGAGGATGCCACAGAAGGGGCTGACTCTATTACCACCACGCTGTAATACCACCACTCAAATCCCGAGTGCACAGGCGGCCCATCAGTCAAACTCGGGGAACTCTTCTCTAGTCATCAGTTGCTAGTGTAAGAGACCAGAATATGCTACTCCAAAATAAGCTGCCTTGGCATAAGGATTATTTTGAGCTGATTATTTTGAGAAACTGCAGATACAGGAAAAGATCTGAAAACAGAATACAAATCACTCTTTGGTAAGATAAATTTACATCCACAGAGGAACTCTCCATTTGTAAGTGTGTCTCCCCATCTATACCAGGAAAAGGAGGACTCAATCACTGGAGACTCACCAGTGGAGAGGGCACTCACTGAAATCTGCACAGCAAATCTTACCCTTGCTTACACTGCTCGTCCAGGTCACCTCCCCATTACCGGGCTTCCCCGCACCCTTCTTTCTTGTTTCAAAGGACTGTGGTATTTAAACCTGAATTCAAAGTCATCTCTTTGAGATTTCCTCATTTCTCTGCATTTCTCCTGTGTACACATGAGATATACATTTTATTAAGCTTCTGTTTTTTTCTCACTTGTCAATCTGTCTTTTTTTTCCACAGGGGTCTGTCCCAACTGAGAACTATGAAGGATAGAGTATTTTTTCCTCCCCTACACTAGGTCTAGCCTGCCCTAAAGACACCTTACAATGGGCAGAATGAGCCCCAAATATCATGTGCTCTACTTCTTATATTATGTCTAATTCCCAAGAATGTCTCCTTCAGGCTGAAGGAAAAAAAGCATCATCTAAACTATAAAAAGCTATTTAAAGCTGTACTTCTAATTATAATTTCTCTCTTATCCCATCTTCACTAGTTCTCCAGGATATGTTTCCTTCAGTTCTCCCAAAGCTTACCAGAAATAAAATCAATCTACTAGGGGTTGGTGTGTATGGCATATTGGCTGAAAGGGAGGCATGGAATTTTACCATGCTGCACACTGTCAGTAAATGGCACACAAATAAGGCCACCAAGTTCAGAGAGAAGTGCAATGGGGTGGTCAAGAAAAGCTTCCTCGAGAGGCTGAATTCTGCCCCAGCTATGCAGGAAGAGGAAGGTTTAGGTGGGGAGAGATGTGTGTGTTTTCCCAAGAGCAAGGGTTTGCACAGCCAAGAACATTAAAGGCAGAGACAAGAGCAAAAATAATATAATCCTAATTTCCTGTGTGTTGAGACATAAAGGTATTGCATTTTCCTTCTGCCCAACCATTGCACGCTCATTTTATCTTTGATCTAAAGTAATTAAAAGTATATTCTGGCTCCTGAATGAGTCACAATGCTAATGAGGTAGTGCCATTAGCATCAGGATTCAGTCGGGAAGTAATTACTTCTATGTACATTTTGGCTTCTTTGCTGAAATATGGGAATGTGACCAGGTGATTATGGAACTATTTTAACAGGGTTTGGTGCAGATGCTTTCATGTGGAAACACTGACTCCAAGAATCTTAAACCACTTGGGAACAGACATCCATAAAAATAATTATTTTTACAGTCTGGGGCTAGAATCAGCTTCCTGGAGTTTACTGTTAATTCTGTCAGTGCCATTCCATGTGGGTATTTTTGATATACTTTCACCTCCATGCTGTAATTTCTCTTTCTAGAACACCATTTTGTTGGAGGTGATGAAGGATTTGGTTGGGGGTGGTGGTGGGTAAAGAGAAAATAATGAGGTAAAATCAAGTATAAAAAACAGCTGGCTTGGGGAGGGGAGAAGTGCAAAGACAGTATTGAAAGCAGCAGGTGGAAAAATGTCTTCTCCCATAGGTAGAAAACATGGAAGTTTGGTGACAACAGAAGAAAGTAACAGTGTTCCAACCCTGAAGAAAAGAATTGGTCTGGCCTGGAGGTTTTGGGTCCTGTGGGGACAGTCAGACCTGATGGCAATCAATTACTAGGCAGAAGATGAACTCCCTGCAGAATGGTTGCTTCTTACCTTGTGAATGTCAAGAGGTGTCTTGAGAATATGTTGGGGACTGTCCTGGTTTTAGAACCACGCTGGAGGGCTCACTCAAGCCCCTTCCTTGGATCTACTTCTGCCCCCACTACTACCATGTTGGTTCTCATGAAGTCCCGAAGTCATAAATGTGATCTAGCTAACATATTTTCTGCATTTCCTTTCAGAAAAAAAGCTTGCTTAGCTACTATGTAAAATTTATTGCAGAATCTTCCTTCATGCTAGCTTCACTCCTGCTCCCTGCCAGCCCCTTCCACCCTTGTGTCCCTCCACTCCCCAAGCATCTCAATTTCCTCTGCTCTTCAGCTCCAGACATCGTGTCCTCTACTATGAGGCTACAAAGTCCAGAGTGTTACATGACCTTCAGCACCTCCCTTTCTCCTTTTTGAAGACCTCTTCTGATAGCCACTATCCCTTCTTCCACTGAAGTCCTGATTTTAAGAGCAAGGCAGTGGAAGACAGCACTGAAACCTGGAGGATTTTGCAGACTCTTCCATTATCCTTGGGTTGGCCTCTGCACATGTGGTCATCCTCCTTTCTTACTGATCCTGTTCTTCAACCATGTTCTCTTTCTCTTCTCCGTCTTCCACATCCTCTTGCAGGCTCATCTGTATGAACCACCCTTCCCTGCCTGCTGTGCACTACCTGTCTCCATTTTTCACCTGCTACAGCACTTAAAAACTGAAGTTTAAATATGGTCCTCTCTCCCGCTCTTCTACACTACAAGGTCTTGGAGGCTGGAGAGCCACAGTGTTTTTTGGTTCTAGCCCCTTGACACACAGAACCAAGTCAGACACTCAAATTTCTGGTGAATACTTATTCATAGAAGACATGTAACGAACCTCTGCTGACAAACGAGGTACTCCGAGGAGACACAAGATGTCTTCATTCAAGAAATATTGCCTAAGATCTTTTCATATGCTGAGCAGTGTGCCCAGGACTGTGGGGTATGTTAGGGAAGAAAACAACATAAGCCTTGACCTCCAGAAGGAGACAACACACAAATGCATACAGAAAATGTGGTAACAGCTGAAACAAAAGAGCACAGAACTGCATAATGAATATATAATGAGGTGCTCTGGTTCACTTTGCTTTACTTTGGTACTGTGCCTGGCACAATAAGACTTTAATAAATGAATGAATGAACGAATGAATGAATACACCCAGGGAATGATAAAGAAAGCTACCAAAAAACTTAATGCACTGTATTTATTAAATAAATGCACATGAACGGCACAGAGAAAATGTCTATTATAATTGATACCAAAAATCAGAGGAACAAATAATTTGTCAAAGTCACTTCAGAGATCATTTAAAACAGTAGCTCTTAACCACTGAGTCCCCTTTGAAAATCTAAAAACAAACCAATGTTGCACACAATGGAATTCTCTAAAGCCCACTGACTCCTAGTTTTAAAGTATTTTACCCATAAAGCCCACTTCAGGACAGAGCCACTGTGCACATTTCCAAACAGTGCTCCAGTATACCCACAGTCAACACCAACTGTTGACTGGCAGGTCCTTGGGAAAACTTGGGTTCATTAAATACATTCTAAAGACAAGATATTTTCCATGCCAGAAGCACATACAAACAAGCCCAAATATAAACCTAGAATGTACAGTCTTGAGTCCTTAGACTAACCTGTTTTCATGTAATAGGAGATAGAGCTTTTGCAACAAGAGAGATTCCCAAAGTGTGAACCTTTGCAGTTGAAATGAGCATCTAAAATCAAGGGCCAAGTTCCAACAAAATTTCATCTCGATTTTTCTTCTGAGAGAGTGAAGTAATTTCTTATTCTCCTAAACATAGGAATATAAGAAAATGTTGTTTTTGTCAAGAGAATATCCTTTCAGACTAGTTCTACAATGAGAGAAAAATTACCAAGAAAGGATATTGAACAAGAGTCAAATGCCAAGATGGAGAATATATTTTTTAAATACTGTTTTTGTTTATTTTTGCACTATATATCAGAAAACAGAATATTCTATTCCATCTATAACACACTCAAAAAGCAAGTATAATAAGAGGCAATTAAAGTTCAATATTTAGAGAAAAGTTTCAGAGATTGGCAACAGTGTTGCAGTGGGGTGATGTCATCAGACTGCCTGGATTCAAATGCTGATGTCACCAGATGTGACCTTAAGCTAATGGCATTTGGCTTCTCAGATCCTCAGCCAGTCTTCTGCAAAATGGAAATAGTAAAAATAATAACAACTTCATAGGGCTGTGTGTATATTAAGTGAGATAATTCACATTAAAAAGCTTCAGAGCAATACCCAGAGAGCTAAGAAAAACAAAACAATATATTGGGTGAGAGAAAATATTTCCACATTAACACACAAAAGAAAGAACAATACACTTCCAGGTTCCACTTTTAAAATACAAGCACATTCAGAATAAAAATTTAGAATAAAAAATTTCACATATTTTCAAAACAAACAGAAAAAACTGGAAAATAAATCAGAAAAAATTCCCACTTCCCTGAGCCTCTCTCTCTTTTCTCTGGACTTCTTTCCTGGGCAGGAACAAGATGCCAGATGGTAATGCATCAGTCACAACTTGACAACACTTTTCTAGATATGCCTCTGCTTTCCAAAATGTGTTTAAAATTTGTATAATGCCTTTATCTTTACAGGTGTTTTAAAAGGCTTTTAATAATTCATCTTACTCTTTATTGTGCACTAACCTGTAGGATAGGTTTCTTGAGGTTGCTATAGGAGTTCAACTATAGAGATACAAACAGGGAAAAAGCCTAAAGTGCTTTCCAATCGCAGAACATGAGTCTCACCATCATTTGAGAGAAAATAAAGCCGCGAGAAAATCTAAAGCATGGGAGGCAAACACCTTGCCATAAAGTGAAATGACCAGCCAAAGTCAGGTTGTTCTGATACTGCTATACCCTATTAGACTCACTGGTAATGGGTCTCTATCTGTCTCTAGTCAAACAATCAGTACGTAGCGTCTATTTCTGTTTTTTCGTTTGTTTGCCTCCTTTCTACTGAATAGTGTTCTTCAGTCAAGTAGCTGCCACAATCTAACTGGCTTTCAGACTGAGCTACTCCAAACACAGCCTGAGCCACTTTGCCGGGGTCTGCAGGAAATCTCCAGGCCTGTTAGGACACAGCAGATCTTTTGTAAGTCACTTTGGCTGCTCTTGCTCCCAGCTGCATGCCAATTAGTCTGCAGGCTGCTCTTTCCTTGCAGTCATTGGAACCACGCTCCTATTTCAGGGATCTCTCAGGAAACATGTGGCTGAGAAACCAAATAAGGCGGATGCCTAGTATTTGTCATCAACCTGGGTCACAAATGTCCTTGTTGTGATCTACCTGAACCTTTAGAAGACCATTTTTAGAAAAGGAGATATATATAAATTTAATATTATATACAATTTATATATAACACATAATTTTTATATATTATATATGTTTATGATATTATATAGAATATATAGTAATATAATATATATTATATAATATATTATATAATATATATTCTGTATTATATATTATATAATTATATATTCTGTATAATTATGTATTATATATATTTATATCTATAATATATTTTTATAGATATAAAATACTCTCTTACTTTTATTATCTCTTAAATTTTTTAAAGATATATTTTTATAGATATAAATATATTAAAAATATGTTTATAATTTTTATGTATTATTAAATATATTTATATTATATATATATTTTTTATTTTTCCCTCAGAGCAGGGTCGCACTCTATCACCCGGGCTGGAGTGCAGTGGTGCAATCATAGCTGACTGCAGCTTTGAACTCCATGGTTCAAACGATCCTCTTGCCTCAGCCTCCCAAGTAGCTAGGACTATGGGCATCCACCACCATGCCTGGGTATTTATTTTTGTAGAGACAGGATCTCACTGTGTTGCCCGGGCTGGTCTCAAACTCCTGGTCTCAAGCAATCCTTCTGCCTCAGATTCCCAAAATACTGGGATTATCCACTTGAGCCACCACACCTGGCTACAGTTAATGTGTTTAACAGGTAAGAAAGAAAATTTATTCAGGAACAAGTTGTATGTGATAATTTGGAAAGGGAGACTGTAAGGGATTATTAAAGTAAAACAGTCTCCATGAGTTCAAGTTGTGCTTTTAGCACTTTGCTTTCCTTTCCTCTTAGACATATTGATTGATACGGTGTACATTATCCTCCATGTGCCAAAACCAAAAATTAAGGATGCTGACCTAGGACAGATGTTGGTGTCATTGGTTAAACTCAGACCATAAAACTGCAGCTGGCACTACATTTCTAACATTGTTATAACAAAGTGAGGAGGGCTGAATAGTTGAAGCAGATGCTGGAGATGTTCAGGGATTTGAGGCCCAGAGGCAGGACTTTAAAAAGCTGCTGAAATTCCTCATGCACTTAATTGGCAAAGAGCTCTGAGAGTCCATTTAAAGAACAGCCCTGGACGTGCTAAGTAGCTCACGCCTGGAATCCCAGCACTTTTGGGGGCCAAGGTAGGCAAATCACGAGGTCAGGAGATCGAGACCATCCTGGCTAACACGGTGAAACCCCGTGTCTACTAAAAATACAAAAATACTAGCCGGGTGTGGTAGCGGGCACCTGTAGTCCCAGCTACTCAGGAGGCTGAGGCAGGAGAATGGTGTGAACCCGGGGGGCGGAGCTTGCAGTGAGCCGAGATCAGGCTGCTGCCCTCCAGCCTGGGCGACAGAGGCAGACTCAGTCTCAAAAAAACAAAAAAAAAACAACAACAAAAAAAAGAAGAGCAACCCAGCATCAGCAGGTCATTTTTGGGAGGCTCTTCATCAGAGAGCACTGCTCTCCAGCTCTCGAATAGTGAACGTCCCCTCAACTACATCCGATGTGGAAGAAAGTTCCCCAAACTAGCCAGCATGCTCAATTCAGGGTGTTTATCTTACATCATGTTGAACAACCACTAACACTATGGTCGTATATGTGTACAAACCACTTTTTATGTAAAAACATTCATTAAAATATTCAAATGTTCAAACAGGCTAACACCTCAAGGAAACATCTAACTACAACATGTGCTGTCTTAATAAGATTAATTATTTTCCCAATCTATCACCTTCTGTTTACCAACGCAGCAATTACCAAATGACAGTGTTAAAGGCCCCTTTACACTAAAATATTACTGAGAAAAGAATTTGTAAGTGTATTATATCTAAGAGAAAAGATTTTTTAAATTTTATTAATGCATTAAAATAATAAATCTATTGTCTATTGAAAACATTTTATCTAAAAAATCTATATTTCTTAAAACTAAAAATTAGTGAAAAGAATAATTTTTAAAAAATATTTTTGAAAATCTCTTTAAATATCTGGTTTATTCCAGGAGAATAGAAGCTAAATTCCCATATTTCTTTCTACATTCAATCTGCTGCTATATGTTATTCTGGTTGAAGTATATGAGGAAAATCTACCCTTGCTCAGATGTATTAATAGTTGGAAAAGTGAGGAGTATCTTAACAGCTTTCCAGATAATTGCAGACATCCTTCTTTGATACTACAATATTCAACAAGTGGTAGTTTCTTGAAGTTTATTTGTGATGTCGAATCTACTGGTCTACCTTCGAATCTTTTACCCATTGCAATGGTTAATGTTATGTGTAAACTTGGCTAGGCTATGGTGTTCAGTTGTTTGTCCAAACACCAGGCTAGATGTTGCTGTGAAGGTATTTTTTTAAGACGTGACTACATGTAGATCAGTAGATGGAGTGAAATGGATCAGTTTTCATAATGTGGGAAAGGCTCAGCCAACCAACTGAAGGCCTTAAGGGAAAAACACTCAGGGCCCCCAAGAAAGAAGGAAATCTGTCTCCAGACTACAACGTGGAAATGTGGAAATGCTGCCTGACTACCACCCTTGGGACTTAGGATTACAACACCAACTGTTGCCAGAATTTCCAGCCTGTAAATCTGCCCTGCAGGCTTCAGACTTGCCAGCCTCCACAACTAAATAAGCCAGTTCCTTAAAATAAATCTCTCTACATAAACACACACACACACACACAGAGAGAGAGAGAGAGAGAGAGAGAGATCCTATTTCTTCAGTTTCTCTGGAGAACACAAACTAACATTCTCCATTAGTTTGGAGAAGATTTGTGTTAGTGGAGAACACTAACACACCCATGCATGATTTTGTAACATCATGCATTGGCCACTTGAACAATATGAGGTCACTGAGTTACATAAATTTTCCAAATGTTTACGCATTTTCATTACACAATATTTTGAAAATCCTATTTGCTACTATCACGTATCACCACCAATCTCATCAAAAGACTTTTGGTACTGGTAGACTGTAAAACTCACAATGAAGTTACAAGTTTAAATCCAAATCCAAATGTTTCCTTGAAAACTTGAATTTTAACACTAGAAATAAATACTATTAGATATAAATAAATACTATTAGATATAACCACAACTGCTTTAGTGTGAATGTGTCCCCCCAAATTCATGTGTTGAAAATATAATATCCAATGCCACCATGTTGAGAGGTGAGGTGTAACGGGAGATGTGTTGGTCTGAGGGTGGAGCCCTCATGAATGGATTAATGCTGCTATAAGCAGGGCTTGCAGCCATGGGTTCTTTCCCTCTCCTATTCTTCCTTATGTTAGGACACAACGTTCTTTCTCTTCGGAGAGCACAGTGTTCAAGGTACCAAGGTGAAAGCAGAAAGACCAGGCCTTAATCTACCAGTGCCTTGATTTTGGACTTCCCAGCCTCAAGAGCTGTGATAGAATAAATTTCTGTTCTATATAAATTACCCAGTCTGTAGTATTCTGTTATAGCAGAACAAAATGGACTAAGACAATAGTTTGTCAGCAAACTCTTTCTACCAAAAATGATGTTTTGTTAAAAGAAAAATAGTAGCCAGTGCAGCTTGCAATTCAAACAATCATTCAGGTGCTTTTTCCTCATGACATTGTTCTTTAGTGTGCAGCAGAAGCGCTTTATGCATATTGCCCGTTCCATCACATGGAATATTAAAAAGACATATTCTTAGGTGTTTGGATTTCATTTAAATTTTTTACTGCTTCATCAAGGATATTCTTAAGTGAAAACTGAATTTGTTTAGACCACAAATGTGAGCCAAAATATACAATGACCCCTGGTCATTTGTGCCACTGCTTTAATTCATGATAAAGGGTCAGTTGTTTTATCTATCATTGCTTGTGTACTGTCAGGGCAAATTATTCACACAGGAAAAATGACAAAAATCTTTGTGTTATTATAAAAATAGTTTTGACCTCACAGAACCTCCGTAAGAGGATCTGGCGTACCCCCCTGGATTTGTGGACTGCAGTTTAAGAACCACAGCACTAACTGGCTCTCCCCCAAACACACATCCCAACAGGGATCAGAAGTCAAAATTCAAATTAGCAAATGCTGGGCATGCCATATCCCTGGCTTAGACTCCCGAGGGAAAAAGGATGGTCCCAGTGGTCATGATCTTCACACTGGAGTACACGCATCAGGGCTACACAAAGACTTTCCCAAACATATCTGCCCAGAATCGTGCTACACTCTAAGAAGGAGTGCAGTCCAGGAGCCATTTCTAGTTCTCTGTTTCCACCTTCTCTCTCACATTAGCCCTTACTTTTTCTCTTTTAAAAAACAGTACTTTTTACCCATACTGTTTTACAATAGTTCACTGTCCTGAATGAAAAATTCTCTCAGGGCACCCAGCAAACGTACAATTAGAAACACTGGTATTGGTGTTGCAAAAGAAAATGAGTACATATACTGGAGAAAAATCATTTTGCAAGTGAGATGGTTTCTAACTGAATGCTTTCAACAAAATTGAAGCAGAATCTAATGGAGCCATTCACTGAAAGATCATTAAAAATGATATTTATGAAAGACCAGTAAGTCATTTTTTGGCACATAATCCAAAAAAGTTCAAAGAATCAGGAAAGTTTTGCTCTAACAAGAATCCCTTCATTCTCATCTACTCATCTATATGAAAAGGTTTCTCATTAGAAGCATATAAATGAAAAAGTGTGACAGCCATGATGGAATCCAGATTCACTCCAGCAATAAATAATAGTTATCATTTAATACATAAGCTAATTTAAAAACTTATCCATCTCAGTGACATGCATTTCAATAACATCTTACTTTTCACTTTTAATCATTATGGGCAGAAAAATAAAGCAAACAGTTACACTGTATTTATTATGGCCTAGGAACTATTCTACGCACTTTATATGTATGAACTGATTTAGACCTCGTAACATTGATATTAGCTTGGCATTTGTATTAGTCCATTCTCATGCTGCTATGAAGAAATACCTGAGACTGGGAAATTTATAATGAAAAGACGTTTAATTGACTCACAGTTCCACAGGACTGGGGAGGCCTCAGGAAACTTAGAATCATGGCAGAAGACACCTCTTCACAGGGTGGCAGGAGAGAGAACGAGTGCTCAACAAAGGGGAAAAAGCCTCTTATAAAACCATCAGATCTTGTGAAAACTCACTCACTAGTATGAGAACAGCATGGGGGAAACCACACCCATGATTCATTACCTTCCACTGGGTCCTTCCCACAACATGTGGGGATTATGGGAACTATAATTCAAGATGAGACTTGGATGGGGACACAGCCAAACCATAACATTATTATTACTATTATTAGTGGTATTATTATTTTAGAAACATGGTCTCACTCTGTCACCCAGAATGGAGTGCAGTGGCAAGATTATAACTCCCTGCAGCCTCAAACTCCTAGGCTCAGGCACACCTCCTGCCTTAGCCTCCCCAGTAGCTAAGACCACAGGTGCATACCACTACACCCGGCTAACTTTTAAAGATTATTTTGTTGAGATAGAGTGTCGCTAAGTTTCCCAGGCTGGTCTTGAACTGCTGGTCTCAAGGGATCTGCCTGCCTCAGGTTCCCAAAGTTTTGAGACTACAGGTATGAGCCACTACACCCAGAGACTAGCATTATTTTGAACTTTCATTTTACAGATAAGGCAACGAAAAGTCTAGAGCAACTGGAGTTAGAGTTGAGATTTGAAACCATTTACTCAGGCACCAGAGTATGTGCTTTTAAATACTATACTATGCTGCCTCAAAGATTAAAAAATAACATGAATACTGTTTTGATAAATTGTTTATTAATAATATTCGTAATTAACACAGAAGAAATTTTAATATTTAGAGCCTAAGGATACGGGAAATTTAAAAATCATATTTATTTGTAGATATTTTATTGCATAGAAATATAGTACAGTGACTAATGAAAACATAAAATTGCATAAAATTAGAACAAAATTCTACAAGCCAAATGGAATAAAAATATTAGTTGAAAATAGAAAAAGAATAATATAAAATTCCAAGAGATAAAAGATGAGCTTATTGATATATTTTTAAAATATAATGGTAGATAAATCACTTTTAGTATTTATATTCCATTTGACATATTTAAAACAAGGCTCTAACAATTTTACATTAAATTGTCAATATCAACAATATATGGGAAATTATACTCTTTGTAAATACTGAGCATTTACAACGAAAAATTTTAGATGCCAATATAAATGTGAGAAGCGGTTCATGGGATTTCAAAATAAACTTAGGGAATAAGCGGACCAAAATGTTTAAAGAACACTGCCCTAGACTAGAAGAAAGAGCCCTCTCTTCAGCCTAAAGAATTTTCCTAGAACAGCTTGAAATCCACCCGGTCTGAATCGAATGGTGCTCATGAAACCTGCCTGTAATGGCTCAGCCTCAGTTGCAACCTTATCATGGTTTGCTTACTAAGGCAGTGTTCCACTGAAAACATAACTTTCCTCCTAACTTAACAAAAAGAGCAGGTTTCATTAATGCACAAAGTTTCACAAACCTGTGTTTCAAAGCAAAAACTAATTGTTAGTTTAACAAATTAGTTTAGCAAATTCTAAGGGTTTGAGGAGAGTTAGCAGTTGTATTATTTAGTTTAAATGCCTCATATTAGATATGAGGTAATACTGTTCCAAAACAGTCACTTGCAACTTGATAGAGTCATAATTATTTAGTAATTATTAAGGGAATTTCAAAGTTTTGTCATATTGGGAATTATAATTCCTTCCACAAATGAAAACATATGTACATCATTATAAGTAATTATTACAACTGATTATTATAATAATTACTCTTCAATTAAGAAACTTGTACTTTGAACGTGCACGTGATTTATGATTAAGTGATGACAGATGCTTACCAGAAAGAAAAATTCTACAATACAATACAGATAGTGTGCAATAAATGAAACCACTCAAAATAAACTTTTCCTAGGTACAATGCATAAGTTAAAATGTCAAAATAAGTATAGGGAGGTAATATTTATGGTAATGGTGGAGTATCTTGTATTGAACCAACGTTCTCACCAAAACAAACAAACAAAAAATCCCACCACTTAAAACTCTATACACAATATTGAAAATAAGTGCTTGAAGGTACTGAAGAGTGATCAACAGCAGGCAGAAACCAGAAGGGAACCAATGCTTTGAAGATGGGAACAGTATGAAAAGTTTCCTGTTTTTTATGGCTTTTCATCTGAGGGGAACAGACAGCTGGCTCTACTGTGTAGGGCAGCTAAGATTCTAATAGAAACCCCTATTTTTATTAGTTTGAAAATTTTAAAGACAGAATACAGAGCAACCTTGATAACTGTAAAGTGAAGAGGAAATCCTGTAAAGAAGAGAGTCACAGAAGACTGTCCCCAATTCTGCAAAATCTCTGCTCAAATATCTGGCTGACTTCTGGCCTACATGTGTGAAGCAGAATTCCAAATAGCCCTGGTGAGGCTGTCAGATCTCAACAGGGATTTCAGATGCCATCCCATTGCAGGAGATACAGTTGGGAAGTTCAAGTTCACCCAAATTAACTGACTACTAAAACAAACACAATCAATTATATTGAGAGGAATACAAAATAATAAAGAATCTCTAAAACATATCATTAACAATGTCCAGGACACCATCCAAAATTATCAGACACACAAAGAACAGGAAAACATGACCCAAACTCTAGAGAACAGGCAATCTATAGAGACCCAAATATTTGAATTAGGAGAGAAGGGTTTATTTTCATTTATTTATTTTTATTATATTTTGAGTTCTAGGGTACATGTGCACAACGTGCATGTTTGCTACATATGTATACATGTGCCATGTTGGTGTGCTGCACCCATCAACTCGTCAGCACCCATCAACTCATCATTTACATCATGTATAACTCCCAATGCCATCCCTCCCCCTCCCTCCTCCCCACAATAGGCCCCGGTGTGTGATGTTCCCCTTCCCGTGTCCAAGTGTTCTCATTGTTCATTTCCCACCTATGAGTGAGAGAACATGCGGTATTTGGTTTTCTGTTCTTGCTGCTGAGAATGATGGTCTCCAGCTGAGAGAAGGGTTTAAAATAGCTATTATAACTATGCTATGAAAATATGCTCATAATAAATTAACAAATGAAACTCTCACCAAGAAACAGAAATGATATTTAAAAGTACTGAATAGAAATTCTAGACCTGAAAATAGAGTATCTAAAAAAGTTCACTGAGTGGACTTAGCATATTAGCCAGTAAACCTGTGGATGATAAAAAGAAATGATATGATCTGAAGAAATCATAAGCCACATTTTTGCTTCTTTGAGACTGAAATGCAGCTTACAATTGTAATTGTCAGTGTTTTTTTTCTCTCTCTTTTTGTGGTAAATAAAATGGTGCATTTGAAAATTGGTGGCATTGTAGAATTAACAAAACACAGAAGTTTATATTCTATTTCATGTAGTCCCTATTTATAAAGTCTGTGGGTCTAATTTTGGCATCTGGTTTTCATCTGCAAGCTTTCTCATGGTGTTTTGTTCACTTGTGCATTTTTAAATTATAGCACTGAGCTCATATTTCTTGGAATTTCTTCTTTGTGAATACTTGGATGCCTGGGTTGCGTGATATGATTTGCTTCATTTGCCTGGGGATAGTACAAAACCCAGGAGTACGTTAAATTTCCACTTGAAGTTTTTTTGGAAAATACGGTGGTATGAATTCAAGGTATAAAACCTTATGCTGGCTAGTTTGTGATCATACATCCTCAAGGGAGCTCTTTCCCTTGCATAACCAATGTCAATGCTTAGGTCGGTGAAATTTCCTTACGGTGACCTCACAGAGAGGGTGTAACCCTTGAGAATCCCAGCTTTATGCAGTGAGACAGGATGTCTCTCATTGACTCTCCCTCTTGGGTGGTCACTGGGCTTTTTTTTTCTATTCTGCAATGCCTGCAAGGCCATGGACTTTCTAGAAGGCTCAACTACGCCCTTATTTAATGAATGCTTTCATAGTCCTCTTACCTTTTCAATGTCCCGCTTTCACCTGAGTTTTGGTTTCTGAAAACTACTTAGCTCATCAGTATATGTACAAAGTGGATTTTAAAAAACATTTTATCTGGCAGTTTTTATTGTTTTTCCATAGGAGGATCTAGCTGCAGTACTGCCAGAACAAGAAATTCACCTCTATCTGTTCCTGTGTCTAACTACGGATATCATGTGGGCTGAATGAGCCTTACGCTTCTTTATTGACAGTTTAGTGAGTGACTTTTGAACCAGGGTTGCATGTCTTAAGGAACAATCCCATCTTGGGGACTCAGTAATTTAAAAATGAATCTGCTGGTGCTCTCTCGACCATGAATTCTGAGGTGGTAGAACAGAGGCCACGGTTCTGTGAGGTCATATGCTATCATGCTTGAACTCCATTCATGTGTCATGCTAGGAAAGGAGTGGTATTATTCCAGTCTTCCAGCTTACATGTTCCACAACCCTAAACCTATACTCTTTCTCCTTGTGTCTTACAATTCTCCAAGCTAGATCCCTGAGCATATTCCATAATCAGTGGGAAAGGGAGGTGAGCACATCTGCACAGCCTCCTGTTTCTGTGAGTTTCTCCCAATAAATATGGTGCCAGGTGGCCCAGTGTGTTTGCTCTTAGGAATTTCACATCTTCTCACTCTATAATGTCTAGAAGACCTGTAAATATGCATAAGAAGGAAAGTAATATAAAAAAGACTAAGAAGATTTCAATATAAACAAAAAGTCCTTCTAGAAATAAATAGCCTAACTGAAATATTAAATTCTATGGACAGGTTTATGAATACAACAAGTCAAAATGATGAAATAATTAAAGTGAAATTAGACTTAATTAAGTTATCTTGAATGTAATATAAAGGGACAAAAAGATAGAATATGAAACTAGAGTTAATAGAAATGGGGGGGGAGTAAGAAAATTTAACATGCTTCAATATGAGATCAGGAGAAAAAGATAATGAATAGAGGCAGTATTAAAACAGACAATGGCCACAAATTTTCCAGATTGGCGAGAAGCCCGTTCCACAGGTTCAGGATTCCTAACATATCCCAAGCAGGATAAATGAAAATATATCTACATGTTGACTACCAATATGAAAATGCAGATGATCAAAGACAAAAGATCTTAAAAGTAGTCAAAGAGAAAACCTTGATTTTATACAAAAAAAGTGGCAGAGTGGTGACCAACTGAAGCCAAGAATGGAAGCTAGAAGACAGAACAGTGGCTTCAGTGAGCTAAGAAAAAAAATAACTGTCAAATCAGAACTACATCCCTAAAAAAACTTCCAAAAATTAAAGTGAAATAATGATATTTTAAATATATGAAACTAAAGGGGTATGCCACTGTCTTACACCTACTTCAGGAAATTCTGGAAGCTTTTTTTAGTAAAAAATGCTTACTAAGAGGTATGTGTGTGCATATGTGCGTGTTGAGAGAGATTTATAAAAACAAGATGGGAATAAACTACTTGCTAATAATAGGATATATGTCATGAGAGATCTACTGTATTTATTGACACATTGAATAAGTTTCCACTTTGTTTACAAGAGTCAGACCTGAAATACAGGGACTAAAATTTTGAAAAGATAGAAAAATGTATCAGCCAAACACTAACCCAAAGAAATCCAGCATAGCTATAACAAATTAGCTATTTTAGACATAATAAACTTTAACACAAAAACTAGAGAAAAGGTTCAAATCACCAAAAAGATATCATATTACTAAATTTGTTTACTCCCAATAGCACCACCTGAAAATATGTAAAGCAAAAATGACAGAATTCCAAGGAGAAATAAACAAATCTACATTAATGAAAACATTTTAACACACTCCTTTCAGCAACTGACAGATCAAAAAGACTAAAAGAGAAATCAATAACAACATAAAGGATTTACATAACACCATTAACCAGCTTCTTCTTATAAACCAGTACTTTTTAAAAATTTTGGGTTCAGAGCCCCTTTACATCCTGAAAAATTATAGAGAACCCTAAAAAGCTTTTGTGTATATAGGTTATTTCTCTTGATATTTACTATATAAGAAATCAAAACTTATAATTTAAGAAAATATTTCTTTAATAATAATTTTTAAATAATGATAAGCTTATTTCATGTTAACATAAATACATTTTATAAAATATAACTATATTTTATAAAACAAAAAATAATCAGTGATAAAGGGGTTTTGTTTTTTCAGTTCTGCAAATCTCCTTAACATCTGGCTTAATAGATGCCTATTGTATCCCTCTACTATCTGCTTCTATATTCATTTTGTTGCAATATCACGTCATGTAGCTTCCAAAAAACTCCATTGCATATTCAAGAAAAAACGAGAAAAAGGCAAATAATGTCTTAGTATTGCTATAAGAATAATTTTTACCTAATGGACCCCTTGAAAGGGTGTTGGGGAACTCTCAGGGTCCCTAGATGATATATTGACAACTGCTAGTGTATAATGTGCAAGAATTTGCACCTACAACGCAGAAAATACATGAAACTTTTATAAATGTTGATCATATACAAAAGAGCAGCAGTGATCTATTGGATTTTATGGCTCAGTTGGGTTTGATGACATATTGGGCCATAAAATAAGTCTAAATACATGTTAAAGATTTATGTGTTAAAAACTGTACTCTGTGATGACAATGAAATTAGTTGGTAACCAACAATACAATCTCTTAAAGACCAGGTAATGACAAAGCTGCCTGCTTTCACCACTTCCATTCACTAATTGTAGGTCTAAGATGGAACTATAAGGCAAAAATATAAGGAAAAATTATAAAGGTTAAAAAGAAAGAAGTAGTTTAAAGATGATATGATTGTATATGTAGATGACCTAAAAGATTCTATTCATGAACTATTAGAACTAGAAAGTGTAGGCCAGGTGCAGTGGCTCATGGCTGTAATCCCAGCACTTTGGGAGGCCAAGGTGGGCAGATCACCTGAGGTCAGGAGTTCAAGACCAGCCTGGCCAACACAGAGAAACCCTATCTCTACTAAAAATACAAAAAACTTAGTGGGGTGTGGTGGCACGCACCTATAGTCCCAGCTACTCGGGAGGCTGAAGCAGAAGAATCACTTGAACCTGGGAGGCAGAGATTGCAGTGAGCTGAGATCGCACCATTGCACTTCAGCCTGAGCAACAGAGCAAGACTCTGTCTCAAAAAAAAAAAAAGAAAGAAAGAAGAAAAAATCTAGAAAGTTTAGTAATTTTGCTAAATAAAAAATTAAGACACAAAAATCAATTTTATTTCTACACACTAGCATTAAAAGGTTAAAAAATGTAAATGATAAATAATACCTTTTATAAGAGTTTCAAAAACAAGGAGCCTAAGAAGATTTGAGCTTTACACAGAAAATTATAAAACATACAAAGACATTAAAGAAGCTCAATAATTGGAAAAGTATATCCAATTTCTTATCCATTATAAGAAAACTCAATATCATTAAGATGTCACTTCTCCCAACATGGATCTACATAGTATCAACATAATTCCAATAAAAACTTCTAAAATTTTAATAGAACAGCAAAGGTTCATAAAATAATGAAGACAACTATAAAGACCTACAAAGCAGTTATTATGACAGTTATTTAAATTGTTTTAAGGCTACAACAATTAAGACTAGGTGGTATTAACATGAAAGACAAAGGAACACAAAAGAGAAACCAAGCCAGGAGCGGTGGCTCACACCTGTAATCCCAGCACTTTGGGAGGCCAAGGCAGGAAGATCTCTTGGGCACAGGAGTTAGAGACCAGCCTGGGCAACATACTGAGACCCCATTTGTACAGTTCTTTTTACTTAGTCAGATGTCTGTAATCCCAGCTACTTGGGAAGTTGAGGTGGATGGATCGCAGAAGCACAGGAGTTCAAGACTACAGAGAGTTAAGATGGAGCCACTACAAGCCAGGGAAACAAAGCAAGATCCTGTCTCTACTGTCTCTAAGGAAAGAGAGAGAGAGAGAAAGAGAGAAACCAGAAACTGATATGTGTAAGTAGAAACTTAATCTGTGACAGTCTTGGCCCTGTAGATCAGTAGTAAAGAACTGGAGCTCCAGTGAATCATACAGAGACACTTGGTTATTCATATCGAAAACAAGAAAGAAAAGATGGAAGGAAAAAAGTAAAGAAGGGGGACTCAGGTAAAGTGAAGACTTTAGACTTAAAAGTCAAAAGTATGTTTTCAGAAATGTTTAGAAAACAATATGAACATCTGGTCTCAGGATAGAGACCAGAATATAGTGTGAATCTTAGAGAGGAATAGACTGATAAATTCTACTACATTAATGACCCTAAGAAAAATCAGCAAGAGACTTGAAAAGGCACTTCACAGGAAAAAAATCCCAAGTGGCCAATAATAATCATGTGACTATGTGATCATTCTCATTAGTAATTAGGGAAAAACAAATTAAAACACTGTAAGAAAATATTTCATACATGACAAGTTTGAAAATGTTAAAGTCTGACATATCAGCGTTGGCAGGAGCCTGGAGCACCATGAACACGCAAACTCTGCTGAGTGTGGCGTATATTGTTACAACCAGTTTGGGGGAAGAAATAGGGCCTAATTAATAATGATGAAGATACACATGCCCTATGACCTGAAAAATGCCATTTGTAAGAATACAACCTAAGGAAATCCATGTACATATATATGAGAAATGTAAAGAATGTTCACAAAAGCACTACCGACAGGAAAAAAAAAAAAAAAGCCCAAATTTATTTCCATCACATTCTGGATGATAAGTGATAGAGCCATTATCCAACTTACACAGCATTATATAGAGTATTACACAGCTGGGAAATGACTGGAATTTAGCTGCCAGCAATAACAAAGATGGTTCTCAGAAAAACAGTATTGCATGAAAATAACAAGTCACTAAATAATATATATTTTATGATTCGTCTACATACGTGTATCATATAGGAATACAAACGTGGTGAAACCATAAAGAAAAGTGAGGGAAAAATAAACACAAAATTCACAATAATGTTACCTCTGAGGACACTGGGAAGAGAATGGGTTGGCAGAAGGACACCCAATACACAAGGATCTTTTAAACCTTACACACAGTTTTAAAAAAATTCTCTATCTACTCAAAACTTAATTTTTAAAGTAAAATAAATAGATTATACATCTAGATCTAGATCCTTGAGGAATCGCCATACTGTTTTCCATAATGGTTGAACTAGTTTACAATCCCACCAACAGTGTAAAAGTGTTCCTATTT
>NW_012114364.1:1817457-1851571 GCF_000951035.1 Colobus angolensis palliatus | reverse complement strand
TTTTTTTTTAGTAGAGATGGTGGTTTCACCATGTTAGTGAGGCTGGTCTTGAACTTGTGACCCATGTGATCCACCCACCTTGCCCTCCCAAAGAGCTGGGATTATAGACATGAGCCACCACAGCCGGCTTGCCAAGATCTTTTTTTTTTTTTTTGGAGATGGAATTTCACTTTTTGCCCAGGCTAGAGTGCAATGGCTGGTAACCTCAGCCTCCCAGGTTCAAGTGATTCCCCTGTCTCAGCCTCCCAAGTAGCTGGGATTACAGGCATGAGCTACCATACCCAGCCCTGCCAAGTGCTTAATGTGGAAATTTCTCATTCTGAATTAGCAGATCATCATGTAATAAAGGCAGAATTGAAAGACTACTAGTGAATAATTGTGTTTATAAAACATAGCACCCAGATAAATGACAAAAGTCCTATAAAATATATTATTACTCCTGGTTCATAATTAATTACATGCTCTATGGAAACAAGATGCTCTAGTAATGAAGTTTTTGACATTTCAGGAAAAATGTTTATTTGATCTGCTATTTCACAATGGTCTATCATCTGCTACAACATTCAATCTTCTATAAATAAGACTTCACAGTCATCACTGGAGCTGACTTCCTGAGAAAAAACAGTAACATTTAAGACATCTAATTGCTAAAACTCAATATTCAAATTCAACACTTTATTTTTTCTCTCTACTAATGATACTGCAAAAAAGTACCTTCTAATCCTAAAGACAGACTGCCTGCTGGAAGGAGAAGAATTCCATTCTGGCTTCTCCTAACTGTTTAAAGACCCAGGCCTTTATATACAGAGCCACCTAAGTCCAGGATTCCACAGCCTGACTGAGCTGGTTGCCAAGTATTTGGCCTGAGCAGAATTTAAAAACATACACTGTGTTCTGGTTCATCTAGCACTGCTCTGGGAAAAACAATGCAGTCAGTCCCAGGGGATACCACCCTGTGCTCCTAGGCTACTAAGCCAGAGATGCACAGAATTAAGGAGGGGGTGGGAAGCAGCCTGTCTCATGAAATCATTCTAGATTGCCCTTGTTTCTGCCTGTGCACTCTCTCAAACCAGTTCACTAGCTGTATTTGATATCTTTCTTTACTCTACGACAATAACAATTAACATGAAAGCTACTCTTTATAGACATCAGGGATATTTAAATACAATATTTACTCTGTTAGTTACAGAGATTCCAAGCCATCTCCCAATCTTAATATAACCCCAGAGAAGCTCTCCCTAGATTTTTAGTAAAGTCCTTTTCAATCTATGTCTGATTCTGTGAGCTCAAGAGGAAATAGGGCACAAAAGCCAAGACAAGCATATAAACAGAGGTACAGACCGACTGCCTTCCTTCAGCAAGGCAACCAACCCTAGACTCTCTTCAGTTGTTTGAGAATTAGACCTGTCTTCTCTCCAATCTCATTACACCTTTATAATAACATCTGACACTATTGCATCCCTTACCCTTTAACAATCCAAAAATCCCATCCCTGGTTAAATGCTGGCCATATCAACATGGTGCTCTCCAGCCACAAGGGGAATCATTGTCATGTGCTGTGATACAGCACATAATAAAAACATCTCTGAACACAGACCAGAAAAAAATCAGAAGGCCAAGGCAACACCATCCATCTAGAGATTATCCTAAATTTCCAAAGACTTATTTAGATTGAGAAATTAAATGTAAACATAAAAGATTATCCCTTCCAAATATCTACATGACTTTTAAGAAGCACTAGATGTAGTTAAGAGATAATGAATTATGTACACAGGAAAACAGGACAGCAAACAACCTTCTCCACAATCTTCCAGGAGGCACTGCTGAGCACAGCAGGGGTATAACTCTGCTGCCCCATCCTGATGAGGCTCAGAGCAATGTCAAATGCATTTATGAAATAAATAGCCCAAAATGTCAAAATACAACATGAAAACTATAACGCATAATGTCTCGGGAGCTCTGTATCTGGTAAGATTCGATGTGCAATTTATTGAGTCTATGCTATAGCATTGTACGATCGAAGCAAAAAGAAAAGGCAAAGAAAGGCTCATTATTGTGGTCCCAGGCTGATTTTCTGAAATACAGAGTCAAAGATTTTGCATACTGCATGTGCAGCTATGGATTACAGTGATACAGGAGTCCCCAACTCACAGAGAGAAAGTTGGGGGACCAAAACCCTGAAATTTATTTTGGATGTCAAATATTAAGAGGATTGATTGTTTTCCTTCCCATTCACAGGCACTAATGGAAGCAATGACATTCTGCAGTTGTTGCAAAATGAGAATGAATTTGGGAATTAGAAGTTTTTTGTTTTGTTTTGTTTTGTTTTGTTTTCAAGACAGGGTCTCACTATTGACCAGGCTAGAGTTCACTGGCACGATCATAGCTCATTGCAGCCTTGAACTCCTGAGCTCAGCTATCCTCCCACCTCAGCTTCCCAAGTACCTGGGACTGCAGGTGTGCACCACTACGCCCAGCTAAATTAAGAATTAGGCATTTAAAGCGAAGCATCGACTGTTCATACAACATTAAGTATCTTCTGCATGTCCAATAGCAGTAGAAACCCCTTTCGAAAAAGTAGAAGCTTTATTGCGATGCACAGCAATATTACAACTTTTGGCTGAGATTACAGTGTGCAAAATAAATGATATAATGTAGTACCTTGAGCATCAGGCTCCATTGTTGGAGCCAGCACCCTAATTGGCTGTGACAGGGAGTGAGGATCCATGGGGCAGAAGAGAGCAGAGCCAGATGCTGAGAGATCTCAGAGTTGGAGGAAGGAAACAGCTGACAGCAGAGCACGGACCCTGTCAGTCCAGAAGCTCAGGAGCTGTGATCTGAATTCAGCACGTGGGGAGGAGGAAGCCACGCAAACCAGCTTCCCTCTCTGGAGCCTCCTGGACAGTCACCACCAGGGAAACACCAATGACAGCTAAAGAGAGCTGCCCACATGTGGGAAGCCAGGGAGTGCAGGGTTTTACAAGCTTGAACAGACCTTAAAAATCACCCAACTTGCTCATTTCACACATCAGGGAAAGGAACAACTACCCAGAGGCTTATCTTTCGGATGCAGACCCCACGTCTCTAACCTAAGTCTACGCCTCGCCACACAAAGCAGATGAGTAGCATTTGGTGGAAATGCTGACTCTCAGACCTGCCTCAGGACCGCTGAACCAGGAGTTATTTTGAAATAACATCCCCAGAAAATTCTCATGCACATGAAGGCTTAAAAAGCACTGCTCTGGCCAGGCACGGTGGCTTACGTCTGTAACCCCAGTACTTTGGGAGGCCAAGGCAGGCAGATCACGAGGTCAGGAGTTTGAGACCAGCCTGGCCAACACAGTGAAACCCCTGTCTTACAAAAAAAAAAAAAAATTACCTGGGCGTTGTGGCGGGTGCCTGTAATCCCAGCTACTAGGGAGGCTGAGGTAGGAGAATCGCTTGAACCCGGGAGGCAGGGGTTGCAGTGAGCCGAGATTGCACCACTGCACTCCACCCCTAGTGACAGTGCTGAGACTCCATCTCAAAAAAAAAAAAAAAAAAGCACTGCTCTAAACTACAGGTTGACTCTTCCAATCCAGGAAAGCACAGACTCTGGAACCAAACTCCGAAGTTCAAATCTCGACTCCTTTACATCCCAACTCTGTGACCTAGGCAAATGCGTTAAACTCTCTGTCTCTCAGCTTCCCTCTGTAAAGTCATCACAATAACCTATCTTATAGGGTTCTTGTGAGGGTTCTCAATAATTTGTCACTATTGTTCAAATTATGTTGGAATATCTGCTAACTCCACTGTCTCCCTAATAGATTGGGAGCTCCTTGGAGGCAGAGAATTTCCTGTGTGTTCTGGATCTCTCCAGTTTGTGCTCCAGATGCAATCTCCACTCTGTTTCTCATCAGAAGGCCAGCCTGTGTGGTCATATCAACAAACTTCCCTACCTTCTGCTTTCTAGCTTCATGCATGAGGGGGAACCTGGCCTGAGAGCAGAGGACAGGAGGAAGAGAATTCAGGGTGTTTCTCACCCAGACTCCCTCACTGCCAGGTCACCTCAGGCTGACTGGTGACTTTACCCTTTCAGAAGGGCATCTGGACCAAAGGTTCCCATCACGATGACTTCTGTGGGACTCTTGCTTCCCAGGTTATGGGTGATAACAGTTCCTCTGCAGTGACTGCCATGGGGTTACAGCCTCACTGGTGTAAATAGTCCCTTTGTAGATAATCCCCCTCCAATGATCCTAATTAGAATGTACCATCTCTCTCCTCTTGTGGGTCACTACGTCTCCTTCCATTCACCCAAGAAGTATTTTATGCACGTATACTATGTGCCAGATACTATTTTAGGTGCTGAGGACACAAAGGTAAAACAAAAAGGACAAGATCCCTGCACTCATGGAATTCATCTTCAGACTTAACACTGTGTCTGGTACACAGCAGGCGCCCTTCTAAAGGGATAAATATAATTTCTTCTTCTTGTTAGAACTTTTCCTCAACGCTGAATCAGAAGTGCTTACTAGGGTTCAGCAAGAGCCTGCTGATTACATATAGCACATAGGCCAATGGGAACAAGGGATGGGGGGAAGTAACCACACAAGTGACTCTGAGCCTTTGCAGAAGGGTACAGTTGAAACAAGCAGCATATAGACTTGAATCCAAGTCTACTCATTTTCATTTAACAAACTCAAGGACTTTGAAAATATTTTACCTGAGAAAGTGAGATTTAAAAAATAAACACAGGAAGGTGAGTTTTGTGGCTTTTCTGACAGATCAAACCACTGCATGGAGCACAACTCCCACCATCTGTCAAAGAACTATACCACAGGTGAATATTCATGCTTGTGCTGTTTTAAAGAATGAATTTCCTGGAAAACAGCCATGTTTCTTAGGAGGCAAACAGGTTAAGCTAAATGTCTTATTAGGAAGATGTGTCACTTAAAATTCTGAGTTTGGGCTTTGCAAGGTCATCTTTCCACATCTGCTTGAAAGTTTCATCAAAATAATACCCATGCCTAGAGACCAGGAGATGCTATTGATTCTTCTCTCCCACTCTTCCTTTTCCAAAAGTCAGATTTACTGGAGGCAAGCAGATAATCCACATTTAGAACCATCCCTGAGAAGGATCACCAGAGGAGACAGCGTTGTCATCTGCAGCGAGGATGGTGGCTACGAGCACTAAGACAATTTAATTATTTCCTGAGGTCAACAAAGATTTTACCTGCTCTTTCTTCAGCTGTTCCCAATTAGAATAAAAGCCAGGAAACCCAGCGATAATAACAGCTCATAGGTTCCAAAGTCTTCACTCTCAATATAGTACTAATTCAGCTAGGTTATAAAATGAGGAGGAATCAGAATTGGAAATTCCATTCGGTATTTCCTCAAAAGGCCCTCACATTGTTGGTATTTTTGTTAGTGTTTGTTAATCTTAAGCATGAACTTTTTAAAATCCCTGTTTTATGCAAGTCACAGTAGGTTCCCTTGCAAGGATTATTCTATTAACATGAAATTAAACAGGAATGGGTACTACATATTCTTGAAGAACATCACAAATTGGAACTTGGAGGAAGGCGTGGAGTCAAATGAACTAAAAAGCAAAAATCGATTTTCTGCAGTTTTTTGTCAGTGAACTCTAGTTTTTACAAAAGAGAATTTAATTCAGCAAATGAGTGGGCTGATAATAATCTAAAAGTCTAGCAAAGTGGATTTTATTTGGTTTATTTATATAAATTTTTAAAAAGGCTGGAGTGCAGTGGTGCAATTTAGGCTCACTGCAACCTCCGACTCCTGGGTTCAGGCGATTCTCCTACCTCAGCCTCCAGAGGAGCTGGGATTACAGATGACTGCCACCATCCCCAGCTAATTTCTGTATTTTCAGTGGAGACGGGGTTTCACCATGTTGGCCAGGCTGGTCTCAAACTCTGGTCTCAGGAGATTCACCTGCCTTGGCCTCCCACAGTGCTGGAATTACATGCCCACCATGCCTGGCCACAAATATGATTTTAAATAACATAACAGCAAAGCAGTAGAGAGTAAACTTTAAGCTCTTAGAAGAAAAGAAACTGTTCAGGAACTGTCTGCTCCTTTTTATCCCATTTACGCATGAGGTTGCAATTTTTTGAATTTTTGCAATCAGACCTTGGCAATGACCATGAGCAGTAGGATATAAATAACTCAATAAGCAAGTAGTATCGATATATAAAAAAAGTTCACACTTTGGATCCATTTAAGTACAAAAAGGAAATGAAATGCTGCTATACGGCTACCCAAATGTACACAGATTTTTCCAGTTATTGTAGCTACCACTTTTTATTACACACTTAAAAGATTTTTGGCAGCAACTGACCTAATTCTTCCAAGCCAGAATATGAATTCCCATATGGTTCCATATTCTTTCCATTACTATACAGTTTTTCTTGGCTACTGTTTTTTCTGCTCATTCCTTTTTCTCTCCTATAATATTCAAACAACTTTACTCTCATTCCTATAAACAAAGATATGTGTTATGATTATTTCTTTCGATCAGAATATTCTTATCCTGAAATTAGTCAATTAAATATTTATTCCACTTAAATTATGTATAATACACCGTATTAAGGACTGTTGTAACTTTTTTAAAAGAGACATTAGAAAGACTTCGAAATCGTTTTGAAAAGGGCATACATAATAAAGGTTACCAATACATGGTATCAAATGACAATTGCAAAATCAGTAAAGCAATACTAAATTCACTGGGCCATAGGATAAGGGGATACCAGACTAGACTGGTGCTCAGGAAAGAGTATTCAAAGGACTGACTTTAGACAGGAAGAAGTTACTGAGTGGAAAAGGTGAAGGTACAGAGGTAGATGACAAGAAAGGAAAAACCATGGCAACCAGAAACACAATGTATATTTCAGAGGGAGTGAGGAGAGCCATTCAGCTGGAGTAAGCCCTTCCAGTAGGAAGGTACTGGGAGATGAGGATAATCAGATGGGCTAGAAGTCAATCAGCTTATGAACACCAAGAGAAAGACACCAGAAAGCATGGTTCAGAGACTGCCTCAAAGGCCAGACAAATCCCATTGTAGACCTGGTCCCGCTACATACTGGCCTGGATTTCCATAACCACAAAATGTTGATAATAACAGCACTGATCTCAAAAGAGACTCTTTACATACTAAACAGGAAAACACTTACCATAGTGATTAGCATATATTGCAGGATTAAAAAAAAAATTTATAGCCTGCCCTATCATTAGCCATGCTGAGGGGTCTCGGTGCCCTTGTGTCATCATTAAAGGGATCTTGGTACAGAGTGACATGCCAAATCACTCTTTTGGCAAACAATGCCCATCACCCTGTCCAGAGGGAGGAGACCACGCCCCACATCCTCTTTATTCAGGCTTCTCATACCATTTAAAGTCAGTCCAACAACACAGATTGGAACTGGTCTCTTATTCACATAATTTCATTAGGCCCGAGGGCCTCCAGGATAAAGCCTCTCACTTCTGTACTCAGTTGTAGGTTTCCAGCAATGCTCCAGTACCTTCTCTTATATATGCTGAGCTTCTCAGTACAGTGAACATGGACTTGGCTCAAGAAAGACCTGGATTCAAATACTGACTGCATGTGTTACTCTTGACAAGTTATTTTCTCTGAATCCAATTTTCTCCCATTTAAAATATGGAACATGAGATGTCAGGCCCTGGGCATTACCTACTTTAATCATCATAACAATCCTATGAGAGAGATGTTACATTGGTCTCATTTTGCCTATAAGGAAACTGAGGTCTAGAAAGGTTAAGTAACCTGCTGAGTCACAGATGGAGTGGGTGGTGGAAGGAGGCAGTGTGACCCCACAGAGTCTCCTTCATGTCCTCCTTTCCCACCTTCTCAGAATCCTGAGGGGGTAACTGCATGGGTCATGCCTAGGCCTAGGGCCTACCTGATGTAACTTAATCACCTATGAGAATGCCCTTGGTTAACATAAAAGACATAATGAAGGGAAATATTTAATATCCTCTAAAAAGCTGTTTACTTATTATCACATTATTTTTATGCCTAACACCAAATAGCTGACAGCCATTTTAGTGACACAGGGAGGCTACAAAAGTCAGGCTAAAGTGCCAGCTGTTCACCACTCTTATCTCCAATATTCCTTCTAGAATTAACAGCTTTGGATAAAAATTTCCATCTTCTGAACACATTCTGCCTTGTCACTCTCCTAGCTGCAACCTGACAAAATTTGCAGTCGGGTTGGCTTTATGCCTCAGTGTGAGCTTGAATCTCTTATGAGCTACTTCTCTATTCATTCACCCGTCTTTCCATTTCTGTGCCATCGATAATTTTTCTGAACTCAACACATGATGCTCTTTTCTTCACCTGTTTCAGTATTGCTCTGCTCATTTTATTGTTTTACTTGCTAAGCTTCCCATGTCCTTGCTTTGACAATGCAAGGCCATTATTTTTTCATTGCAGTTTCCACAACATATTAATGCATTTGAAGTTGTTTATCTGTTTTTCTTTGAAGACCTACATCCAAGACTTTACTGGGGAAAATGTCTTGCTTTTGATATTACTGCTTAGGTCTTTGTGCCTTTTCATAATGCAATAATCCTCATTCTCTTTTACTTTGCCCAGGCACAGAACGTGTCCTAAAATAGATGTTGGCACACTGCTTTCCCACTGAGCAGACAAAAGGTATCTACTTAAACTATGATTCTCTTTTTCCTAACCCAATACCGCCTTTTGTCTTCTTACATTTCCACATGTCTCTTAATTTCCAGGAAAGTACAAATTATTCACAGGGATAATTTATTTCTCCTGAAATACCCTGCTGAGTTTGCCTGTCTCTAATAAAGGCCACACACATTTATTAACCTGGAGAATAACTGGCATGCTCTGATTTTTTCAGGTGGGTTATAGGAGACACCAGAACTCCTCATACGGATGAACTCCTGACGCTTTCCAGGGTACCAGTCTTTCTCCCTGCATATCCCACCATTTGGCATGCTCTGTCTTTGGGCTGCCACAGTATGCAGGTGGGTAACCTGTGCCCATAAGCCAGACAATCATAAGTTATTTTGACAGTTCTACAAACCAAATGGGGGATGTCTATATATAGACATAAGTAGATCCACATATAGAATCCTATTTTTAAAATACCTGAGCAAAATACTTTAAGAATATACCACATTTCTCATGCCTTTCCTATTGGGCTGCCACACTAGTGATTTTTCAAAAAGCTCATTTTAAAAATATAACTTAATTTTTCTTTAATTTCAGTAATTGGTTATTTGGAGTTTTTGTTTTCTTCTTTTCCTTTTTAGAACAGAAGCTGTTACAGTATTTCCAGGAGGCATGAATCCTTTGATTTTAAGACCATCTATTGCCACTTTCAACTGATTAAAGTGATTACCTGGGACTGTGGGACTGCTGGGTCTATTCTAACTCTGTATAAATATAGTTAGAACATAACTTGCTGAATGTGTGTGTGTGAACTCTGCTTTTCACTAATAACTGGCTTCTGTTACAAGCATTAGCTTGTTCCACGCTAGTTAAAAATATCTAACCATTAAACAACTAATCATATGCCAACCGTGTTCACATTCAACCCCAGAACTAAGCTGAACCTGGATCAGGTGAGCAGAGGTAAAGCCCATGATAGAAGAAAACAGCAACACACACTCAGAATATAGACCAGCAAGAAGGCACAGAGTGCTCTGCATTCTTTAAGTAGGTACCATCCTTAACCTGATCACTTTTTGAAGTTATTAGATTTCCCATCAAACCCAGTTTTCTGCTTGCAGAGGAAAAACAGAGTGAATTAAGACTCAGGAGCCATGCTGCAGGGGCCTGATTTCCAGGTTCTCCATTACTCGCTGCATTTTTCCAGAGCAAATTACTTATCCTCCCCATGGATCCCTTACTGAAGTTGCAAAATGTGGGTAAGAATGGCACCAAGCACATAGAGTTGTTATAAGGATTAAGTGAGTTAATTTATGTAAAGTGCTTAAAACAGTAGGCAAATATAGTAGTCACTCAATAAATGTCAGTTATATTACTAATTATACTCAATATACTCTGCAGAATTATTTATTGGAATCCAGGATTATATACAGTAAGAAAACTATTACCTCCTCGTGTAATAGGTGTTTAATAAATTCTTGTGAAAGTATACTCACTGAAGCAGGGCCATTTCATAAAACACTCTAGCATCAATGTTGACAGGCACGGAAGGAAGACTGCATTTTTAACTTGAGTTCAAAGCCTCACAATGTACAATGGGTATTGCTAAGAGTCACTGTTGGCGCAGATGCAGTTTCAGGACCAACTAGGAGGTCAGGAGAGCCACATCCACCTACCTCCAGCTAAGCATCAACTGTGCAGCAGGTGTTGCCACAGGTGAAAACAATGTATGAACAAAACAGACAAATCTCTGAGTCAGCCTTGCATAATTTGGGGCTTTTGAAAAGTAGTTCTCTCTAGGTTATTTCAAATTCGTAGATTCTCCTCGGGTCTATTACAAACTGTAGATTAAGGAGATTAAGACAAGGTGACACCTGAGGATTCCTGTGGGTACATTTTCTTCCTGGCCACATAGATCGGCCAATCCATTTTCTCTGGGGAAATCAACTGTATGACCAGATTAACCAAGTGCGAAGCATAATTTACATGAGATGGTTATGGCCTCAGAAAGCAGCCAATATGCAGAAAGCCCAAGACAGGCATTGCCCCTGAGGAGTCAGCAAAGGCAATGGGACCAAAGCCTATGTTAAGGTAGACTTGAGCTCCACCAGTACAGTTTCACTCCTTAGGTAAAGCCAAAAACAAACAAACAAACAAAAAAAAAAAACAGAAAAAGTATGACTCAATAGGAATATGGATGTTTATCACATTATTTTTTCATACTCCCCGAATAATTTAAATTTCTTCAGAACAAAAAAAGGAGAAATAAAGAAAAGCAACCTTTTCCTTACTTAAATTCTCTTTTTTTGAGATGGAGTCTTGCTCAGTCACCCAGGCTGGAATGCAGCAGCACGATCTCGGCTCACTGCAACCTCCGTCTCCTAGATTCAACTGATTCTCCTGCCTCAGCCTCCTGAGTAGGGGGGATTACAGGTGCGTGCCACCACGCCTGGCTAATGTTTGTATTTTTAGTAGACACAGGGTTTCACCATGTTGGCCAGGCTGGTCTCAAACTCCTGACCTCGTGATCCGCCCACCTTGGCCTCCCAAAGTGCTGGGATTACAGGCGTGAGCCACCATGCCCGGCCTAAATTCTCTCTCTTAAAAAACAAAAATAAAAAGCTAGTGACTCACTAGTGTGCCACCAAGACTACGTGCAACACTGGGCTGGCATGCCCACAGCAAAGGCTTGCACAAAGATGCAATAACTTTGAAATGTCCACAAAGTGATTCTTAACCGGATACACACATACACACACAATCCATGTCTCAGAAATGCCACACGTAAAGTAGTTCCACCGAAGAGCAGCACAACCATCCAACATAACACTCAGCAGATAGAATAATCAGGAGCCCAGGATTGCCTCTATCCCGCAACAGCTAGTTCACTGCTGCGTCAGAGAGCTTTTTAGTATTTAAAGACTGCTTACGGATGAAACGTGACGCGTCGCCCCCGACATTTCACTTTAAGGTGAAGAATGACTTCACTTTAAGGTGAAGAATGACTTTCTGAAAAGTGCTAAGCCGGGTGTCTGAACAGAGACATCCTATTTCTCTCCAACAGGATGTTGCCATGGCTCAGAGCCAGGCAGAGCAGCAGCAGGCAACATGCAAAACAGGGGTGGCCCGGCGTGGTGGCTTACGCCTGTAATCTCAGCACTTTGGGAGGCCGAGGCAGGCAGATCACCTGATGTCAGCTGGACCAAAATGGAGAAACCTCGTCTCTACTACAAACACAAAATTAGCCAGGCGTGGTGGCACATGCCTATAATCCCAGCTACTCGGGAGGCTGAGGCAGGAGAATCGCTTGAACCTGGGAGGCGGGGGTTGCTGTGAGCCGAGATTGTGCCATTGCACTCCAGCCTGGACAACAAGAGCAAAACTCCATCAAAAAAAAAAAAAGGGGGGGGTGGTGGGGAGGTGGGGGGAAGCCACTCAGGGAAAAAGGGAAGCAGATTCCTGATCCCAGGAGACTTCTGCTTTTCCCATCAGTTCTTTCTAGAAGTTGCTCCTAAATGTCTCCAGAAAACACTGTAAGGCCTTGACCTCTACAGCCTGGGGCAGCCTAGATAGTGGAATCAGATGGATGCGGGTTCACATCCTGGGTCTTCCACTCTCCAGCTGTGTCCTGCTGAGCAAATGATTATGAGCTCCCCCAGCCTTGCCTTCCACATGTAGGAAGACCTACTTCCCAAGGGCGTGGTGACAGTTAATGAGTTGGATGCTGTTTACCTCCTGGCTTATAATAGGCATTCCATAGGGGCTCCCTTTTCCTTTCCAATGGGAAAGACATCACGAATAATGAAGCCAATCTTGCAAGACACTGAAAAGTAGCACCACAGATGAGCAAACAGGCAATTTATTATCCACCCTCTTTCTTCTCCAACTGTAGAAAGACTGCCTATCTTCAGATTAGGATACAACAGTAAGTGCCAATTGGGGGCTTGTGTTGTACTGGGCCCCATGCTGGAGTCTTCACATATGTCACATCATTTACAATAATTATTACTCATTATTCTTTAATTTTATAGATCTGGAAATCAGTTAATTCAACTTTTTACTGCTACTAAATGAAAAATCTTGGACTTAAACCCATTTCATGTGACTCCAGAATCCACGTACCTAATCCCTGAGCATTTCTCAGCTTTGTTATTGTTAAATGTAAACAAGTAAGGGAATTCTAAAATCATTTTTTGGTGAAAATAGAATCAATAGGGCTATTCTAGTCAACATACTATTTTCCTTATGCAAATACCGAACTTTGTTTCTAACTATTCAAGCTCTAAAACTAAGAGTCTGACATACAGAGTTGATCAGAATTTATCTTGGACAAAGTGAATGCCTGGCAGTTAAGAGCTATAGTGTGACATTGAGCTGCACTTGCTACATGACTTAGGAAAATGCAGTCAATATTAGGTTGCAGAGCTTCCAACTGATCAAGCCAGAAAAAGATATTTACTTCACATCTGCTCATTTTCTTTGCCAAGAAGAAAAGCAATTATCTGCTCTAGTACAAAATACGACAGCTGCTTGGACACAATACACATAAGAAAAAATGATGATTTTAGTCAGAGACCGGAAATAAAAATGATAAAGTCAGCAAACTGAATGAATAATAGAAATGGATTCTCAACCCGGTGAAGTTTCCATTATTTTCTGTTCTTTAGAAGACAATCATCAATTGAGAAGGCTCAACCCAATTAACCGGCATGGACACCTGACACAGTTTCCCTCTCTCATGGGCTAAGAAAACAAATGCGCCCACAA
Organism: Colobus angolensis palliatus; assembly: GCF_000951035.1. Classification (NCBI taxonomy): domain Eukaryota; kingdom Metazoa; phylum Chordata; class Mammalia; order Primates; family Cercopithecidae; genus Colobus; species Colobus angolensis. The sequence goes on along the minus strand of NW_012114364.1, from coordinate 1,838,145 downwards.
GGCTCCTGTTACCTTTTCTTAAATGTGAACACTCTACAAAACTATAAAACTGGGTAAAGAAATTTTTATATGAAACAGCCTCAACAAACAACATACTGAGCTTTCACAAATATGCAGGATTCAATTATGATAAAAATCTCAGAAATATCATTTTATCATTCTCAAAAATATAACAATATCAAATGCTTTGAATTTTCTCTTCTTCACACTTAAATCATATGTTCCATCAGGCCTCATGATCAGACTTTCCAGCACAGGAATCTAATTCAGATGAGCATGCCTCTGCCCTTCATCAGCAGGGGCCAAAGTTCCCTGACTTCACTCCCAAGTTCCTCCATGACAGGACTCCTGCCTACCCTTCCCAACCTCATCTCCCACTGCTCACGCCTGAGCTGCTCATAGTTCCACGTATTCATGTACACACACACACACACACACACACACACAGAGAGAGAGAGAGAGAGGCATTCTGCAGTTGCACACCTCCGTGTCTCTGCCCAAGCTAGGCTTTCTGCCTGGAGAGACTATCATTGTCTCATCTGTTAAGACTGAGCTTGAGCCAAACTTCCCAAGCTGGTTAAGGTCACCTCTCCTATGAGTCCATAATTCTGTGTACATACTTCTAGCATTGTACTTGCCATCCTCAGTGAAATTATCTTTTTATCTGTATGACTTCCCCGCCAAGATGTAAGCTAATCTGTGCTGGGCCAACCAGTCATTTTTTTGAAAATTTTGAATCAGGGCACAGTAATTCTAGTCTATCTCTTACAGAGAATTGAACAGAGAGGCTGTATGAAACCGGCACTGAGGCGGTCCTTCACTCATCAAATTTTAAAAAGTCCATCTTTTTTTTTTTTTTTTCTTTTCTGAGATGGAGTCTTGCTCTGTTGCCCAGGCTGGAGTGCAGTGGCACACTCTCAGCTTACTGCAACATTCGCCTCTCAGGTTCCAGAGATTCTCACGCCTCAGCCTCCCGATCAGCTGGGGTTACAGGCACGTGCCACCACGCCCAACTAATTTTTGTATTCTTAGTAGAGACAGGGTTTCACCATGTTGGCCAGGCTGGTCTCGAACTCTTGACCTCATGATCCGCCCACCTCAGCCTCCCAAAGTGCTGGGATTACAGGCGTGAGCCACCGCGCCCAGGCCCCATATTTCTTTTGCTATTGATTTTAAAGTGATAAGGTCTCACATTGTGGCCCAGGCTGAAGTGCAGTGGTGTCATCACAGCTTACTCTAACCAGGAATTCCTGGGCCCAAGTGATCCTCCTGCCCCAGCCTCCCAAGTGGCTTAAACTACAGGTGTGTGCCAGTAGCTCATTTTTAAAAAATTTTTGAGGAGATGGGGTCTGTGATGGTTAATACTGAGTGTCAACTTGATTGGACTGAAAGATACAAAGTATTAATCCTGGGTGTGTCTGTGTGGGTGGGGGAAAGGCAGATCCACCCTTAATCTGTGGGCACAATCTAATCAGTTTCCAGTGAATATAAAGCAGGCAGAAAAACAGAAAAAGAGAGACAAGCCTAGCCTCTCAGCCTATATATCTTTCTCCCATGCTGGATGCTTCCTGCCCTCAAACACCAGACTCCAAGCTCTTCAGTTTGGGTACTCAGACTGGCTCTCCTTGCTCCTCAGCTTGCAGGCAGCCTATTGTGGGACCTTGTGATTGTGCAAGTTAATACTTAATAAGCTCCCCTTTATATATATATATATGTATAATATATATATATCTCCTATTAGTTCTGTCCCTCTAAGAGAACCCTGACTAATACAGGGTCTCCCTATGTTGCCAGGCCTTGAGCTCCGAGGATCAAGTGATCTTACCTTGGCCTTCCATGGTGCTAGGATTATATGCATGAGCCACCAGACCTGGCCCAATCAGTCTTTACAAAGAAGGAAAACAATATTAATTTATAAAAAAGCAATAGAGATACTATGAAACCCCAGAGGGGCACAAATGTAAATGTTTTGACCTTGCCAGTTCCTGTGTCCAGAAACCATGTTTAATACATGTCCTCAAGTATTGTTAGATTCTAGTGTATTTTTCTAACAAATACTGCAAATTGTTTAAACAAACTTTTTAAAGTTTTGCTCTCGCAAGCAAATGATCCCTAAGACATTTGTATATACAGTAAGTTTTTAATAAATGTTTATTAAATATATCACAGAACCACCTTTTAAAAATCAATTTGCCAATGCACAACATTACTACATTGTGATTATTGAAGACAAAATAACGCAAAACTTAATCTTTTTAAAATACTGACATTTTCCATCATTGCATTTGAGCTAAGTTCCAAATGCCAAAAATTAACAATGGAAAAGGAAAACAGAAAAATGACAATGAACACTGGCAAAATTTCCTCCAAAGCCTGTGTAGTCACAAGAGTCTCTCATTATGGTATCTCATTTTAGGGTCAACCTCTAACTCTCACACAATTTCTAACTACACAGGCCAATGGTATGGTCATTTAAAAAGAAGAGGAAAGCTGGCCATACAGTTCTTAAGAGTTTGAAGATAATAGACTTTCCAGAGAGTATCAAATGTCATGAGGCCAACCAGCTTGTCTCCCTTGTGTCACTTCATGGATAAGAAAAACCAAGATCTAGGGAGCTAAAGTAATTGGCCCAAGGGACATTGCAAATCAGAATCCAAGTAGAACTCACTAGCCAGGCTTCTTGCACTACCCTGTGCTATCTCTCATTTCTTTGTCTCTAGCACAACCTGAGAAATAGCTGTTCTTTAAAAAAGAAAACACACACACACCAAAACTAATCAGTGACTCTCCATTGTTCAGGTTTTTCAAAAACAGCAATGAGGGACAATGAAAAGGGTTTTAATGCTCAAGACATTCTGTTCTCTTAGTCATCAACCATGATCACATCTACATTTCCTGCTTAGAAATGTCTGGAGATTGGCACCCAATTTCGACTTATCTGAATGGTTTACCTTTATAACCTTGGGAGTTACAAAGAAGAGAGAAACAAATTATATTGGGGATAAATGCACAACCTCTCCCTGACTCTGCATGACAGGCCAAACTGAAGTTTTATAATGAAAGAGATCACTTTTTAAAATCAAGGCTTTTTTTCATCATAATTGCAATGTGAATCATCATTCCTTTCACAAAGTCACACTCCTTTCACGGTCACAAAGAAAAATTACTTAAGGAAGCCAAATGAAAACTATGAAAAAAAATCTCTGATAAAGACTTAACTCTCAGGAACCAGAAGCTCTACCACTCAAACACTGAAATATATTGGTTTCTGATTAGCTACCTAGAGCACGTCTAGCTCTTAACAAAAGACACAAACATTATTCCTTCCTTCCATCCAACTCTAGCTGGCTGTTTAGGTTTGATTGCATGATTTATTTTTCCAAATTATTTGTATATTAATTGTCTTCAGCTCTTAAGAATCTACACTTTTATTTTAAATACTTTACCAATACTTATATAGGTTAAATGATTAAGGGCAAATCTTTAATGACAGGTCGCTCATGAAGACTGTAGCTTAGGGTGACTTCAAAATCAATAAGCACTTCCAAGCTTATATATAAAGTTATAAAGATCATGGTTTGAATAATATAAATAGTATCAAAAATTCATAAATGTACAAAATGAAACACATCCTCCCATATGACTATAAGGTCATCTATCTAAAAAGCTAGTAAATTAAGTCTTTATTATTTGCTTTTCAACCTAATGATTTGTTTATTAAAGATTAAAGTGATGACAGTCATTCGAAATACATCAAAAAATTTTAATTTAAAAAAGGTCAGCTGTTAGTCTCAGAAACTAAGAATAACTCTAAATGTGTCTTTTGAGACATAATAAGGATAGCATTCATCAGTTAAGAATTAAGTGTTATCATAAGGATTCTATTATCCTCTTAAACTTTGATGGACTGGCCATCATTGTTACATGAATGTTTTTCTCTTATAATCTATTTCCCTCTAAAATAGTGTAAGCTCATAAAATGAGGTAGAGTAACCAAATACCATAAAGTCAAACAAAGACTATACAACTTTCCTTCATTAACACAGCAAAGAAAGGGTGAATGGTGTAAAAAGAAAAGCTTTCTAAACAGTAATTCTTCCACATTGGCTTTCTCATAAAATAAACATGGGAGAGGGGAGTTAAACCTTGTACTATCATTTATGAAAACCCACAATTAAGAGCTATCATAAGCTGTTTCAGGTACTACCTACCTCATTTGTTTTTCACAATAATCTCATGGGATAGGTATTAGTATCACTACTGCCATGGTACACACAAGGAAACTGAGACACAGAGTATGTAAGAAATCTGTGAAAGATCATATGCCTGGTAAGCAGTGGGGGCAGAATTGGAACCCAGATACTCTGGTAGGAGTCCATGTTCTTTACTGGTAATGTACACTGCCAACCTCATAGGTTTTGTAAGAATTAAAATTGTAAGCCATCTGTAAAATTTGAGGCATGGTTCCTGGCCATTGGGAAGTGCTACAGTGTACTCATAATGTTGATCATGATGAAAATCACGATCATCATGCTTGCTTCTGAATTTTAAGAGAATTTTCAAATTATTTCCACTTCTAAAATTCTGGTTTTCTTCTGATAGATAAAATGTCCTTCCAAACCTCTTCAATTTTTTAAAAAAATATTTCATTTAAGCATGTATATCTTTAAGGTTCTGTCATATTAAGTCTACAATACATAGTACCAGATCAAAACCAGCCAATTTTCCAAGCAGCAACCTGGAAAGCCCACCAAATTATCTGAAACCACAATGATCTATTACCTGGCATAGAATAATGTTCTCACGAAAAAATTATTTACCTATCATCTGAGTGTTTACAATGTTAAGATGAACTGACACAGCTTTTATTACAATCACTCCACAACCTGTCAATAGGTTACATTAAAAAAGAGAAAGAGAAAAAAATTAAAGTGGTTGATAGTAGCATTAACTAAAAGGGCAAAGATATCCGCAGCTAACTCCCTGCAGCACCGTAAGAGCACTGGCTGTGTTCTGCAAAAGAAGAGAGCTGTTTGGTGGCCTTGAAGTCTGCTGCCAATCTCTTACTCACACAGGCCAGAGGTTGCGTATTCCATACGGTGTCTGCTGAGCTGACAGAAAGCCATGAGACCCGAGATCCTCTTTCAACAGACTATTGTGACAGTGATGGAACTGCAAGCCAAACCAGAAATGCCTATGTTCTCTTTCAACATATGTCCCTGTGCATCCAGTTGGAAGGCAGATGCCTAAGCTTGATTACTCTACACTGAGAAAGGAAAGAACTTATCATCCACTGATTGAAATTCACAGGGGATCAAATATTGCCAAGAACCGATACCCAATCAAGATGAAGCAGAATGAACCAGGGACTGTCAGCAGTTAGAAACTATCAACTGCTACCCATAAATTAGAAGGAATTTTTGCCTCCTTAGCATGTGATTTATTTAGAAGAAGCTTTTAGTGCTAACTTCTGAATGAAGCCAACAAGCGCTTTATTGAAATGATCTACTTTAGTGCTGAGCTCAGTTCAGGAACCCATGTGGAGTTCCAGTAAGCTTTCAGATGAATTTATAAAGGTAGTTCCTGTTTTACCACATACTTTGGGTCTGATTAAGAAGGGATAAGATCCCTCTCAATTAAAGGCTAAGAAACAGTAATAGAAAAAACAAAAATGTCTCTTCAAATTCTCTAGCCACCAAAGAAAACACTTTTCTGGCAAGTTCTATATTTAAGAAAAGCTACTTTAATGAGACCTAGGAAACCACCTTGAGTAAATAACCCACCAAAGAACATTAAAGGCACAGTAATGACACTATTCCAATAAACACAGTTCATAATTAAGAAGCCTTTTAACACTAACTGACACAGTTTATTTTTGAAAATAAGTTTTGTATTTAACTTTTCTTTTTTCTTTTTAGAGGCAGGATCCTGCTCTGTCATCTAGGTTGGAGTGCAGTGGCATGATCATGGCTCACTACAACCACAAACTCTTTTGCTTAAGTGATCCTCCCACCTCAGCCTCCCAAAGCGAGCCTCCCAAAGTGAGCCTCCCAAAGAAGAGTTACAGGTGTGAGCTACAGTGCCCAACTTTAAATTTTTATTTTTTAAAAATACATTTCCCGTCATTTCTGTCACACCTATAGCAAAATAACACCATTCATTTACCCTCCTCAATAAACTATTTCCTTCTCCACAGGAGGTCATTTGCCTGCAGTCATCAACCACCTCCTTTCTGCAGTGCCTTAGCGTTCACTCAGTGTGCCAGTAGTTGCGGAACACCAAAGGACACAGGGTCTTAGCAAAAACTGTGGTCAATTCACTACATTAAAAATAAACTGGGCCAGGAGCAGTGACTCACGACTGTAATCCCAGCACTTTGGGAGGCCAAGGCGGGCAGATCACCTGAGGTCAAGAGTTCAAGACCAACCTGGTCAACATGGTGAAAGCCTGTCTCTACTAAAAATACAAAAATTAGCTGGGCGTGTTCCAGATTATTAACAGCCTCATACCATCTTTGAGAGAAACCTAGTGACCTAGTGATATGAGATTTGCAGGTGACAAAACAAATCTGTGTTAAAAGCTTGTATTACTGGTGAATAATAACTGGGGCAGCACACCTGTAATCCCAACTACTTGGGAAGCTGAGGCAGGAGAATAGCTTGAACCCGGGAGGCAGAGGTTGCAGTGAGTTGAGATAATGGAGATAATGTCACTGTACTCCAGCCTGGGCAACAGAGTGAGACTCCATAAAAAAAAAAAAAAAAGAAAGAAAGAAACTGAAGAAGGGAAAAAACTCAGGAATGCATATGGGCAAAAATTAGGAAGGATATAATTTGGGTATTGTGTCTGAATGACAGGACCCTGAGTATAAACAGTTATAAAGTTGTTTAACAATACATAACTTTAATTATACTGGTTAGTTTGGTCAGTGTCATTATACAGTTCAGCCTAAAAGTTATTGCTTTCTTGAGTCTGCCACCATCGTGCTCCTACCTCCTGAAAATAACTCACAGTGATCTGAATACAGTCACCTAAAAACTACATCTGAAGACTGAACTATGCATGCCATTGAAGAGAGAATTCCATAGTGAAATGTGGACCAGCTTATTTATACACAACGCAAGGGAAGCAAAGAAAAAGCTATTAGCAGAAATTAAAAATTTGCAACAACCCTTTACAGTAAGATCTTGGTTCATATCTGCTTCCACGAGGTGGTTTGTGTTTTTAACATGCATCACTGAAGTTTATATTTTAAGAGACTTTAAAATGAGGGATGAGGGATTTATTAAATAAACACGAACCTACAGACTTCACTTTTAACTGTTACATGTATTTTCTGTGTGGGCCCATTAGTTAACTCTACACCTCTTATTCAGTCATTTCATTTTGATTCAGCTGCTGCTGAATGAGACTGAAAATGACTCATCTGAAATCAATAATGAATATGATGTATAAAGGGGAGAAAGAGAACCCAGTTATTATTCATCAATAATACAGTCTTTCAACACAGATTTGTTCTGTCACCTGCAAATCTCATATCACTAGCTCACTAAGTTTCTCTCAAAGATGGTATGAGACTGTGAATAATCTGGAACACGTTTTCCCTACTCATAGAATCATATGTGTGACATAAAAGTTCAAAAGCTTACCTCAGGAATTTAATTTGCACAGCATTTCTTACTTTGGGGAAAAAGTGTGATACAAGGTCTACAGCAATAAAACATAAAAATGACACTTAAAAGATCAGTTACCCATTTTATCATTGAAGGTCAAAATATTTATATGTCTCCCTATGTCCCTTGAATTTAATTATTTTATAATTCACTTTAGTGCCAGACTGTTCTCTAGTCTTAAACTTGTTTTGTTTTTTTATTTGTACACCTATGTGCAAGGTATTTACAGGAAAAAACTTTTAATAGCCACTGAAATGAAAATCTAACCATTATCTTGCCCATAAAATTAGAAAAGGAGTTCATTTTATGTAGAAATATCATGATCATTATCCCATAAAGTTTCATAAGGATAGGGCTTTGTTTATTTCACTGACATATTTCCAGAACCAAAAATAGTGCCTGACACATAGTAGGTGCTCAGTAAACAGTATTGAATGAATGAATGATCCATAACATACCCTGAAGGGTAGCAGAGGAAAGAGGAAATGTCCAAGAATTTATTGAGCCAAGAACTGTCTTCAGTGCCTATTGTGGTCATTGTCATTTAAATATGAAACCAATCAAGTATATATGAAGAATGACTATACATATATAGGTGTGTATATATTTGATATATATGGAATGAAGGTAAGATTTCATTTAGAATTCACTGGGCTTTCTAATGTGAAAAGGAAAGTGTTTCCATGTGTGCACAAATTTGATGTATTTAAGATGTTGGGGGGTGTTTACACACAAAACATTTTTCATTTCCCATGGAATACTTGTAAAAGAAGCATCAACTAAAATATAATCTGATTCTAGAGTAGGTACTCTCAACTCTAGGCTTTTCATTATACTTTCTACCCATAAGTCAATCAGTAAGTCACATAAAAATAGGCAAACTAAATTAATGACCTGCAGTAGGATTTTTTCCTGGGCTTAGATTTTTCCCTGTATTAGATAACTTCTGAAAACAATATTTTGCCTGATAACATTTAGCCCAATTCTTGCCAACCTCACACCAGTGCATTCAATACAACTATGTCCTAATAGTTTTGAGGTTGAACAACAACAAAAATCCACACAAACTCATTCCTTGCCTGTATATTGCAGGTTCAGCATTTTCATAATGCATTCTGGTGCTCAGAAACCCATATGGGGAAAACAATATCCAGAATACTAAACTAATAATAATGACGCTGCTGGCTTCCATGTGCTGAGTGGCCATGGTATGCCATGCACCAACTACATGCTTATACATGTACAAATGCTTTTAGTCCTGATAACCAGCATTTCTCCCTTTGAGAGATGAGAAAACTGGGGCTCATAGAGATTAAATAACTTGTCCAGGATCAAGTGATAGAGCCATGATTTAAACACTCTGTCTGCAGAGTCAGAGATGTTAAGAACTATGATAACGTTGCCTCTTCCAACTTTTATTTGCTTTACCTGATCACCTTCTGACAAAAGTACAAGCACAGTTTTCAAAAGTAATTGTAACAGTAATCAAATTTAAACTCAAATGTATGACACCGTTTTTTTTTTCTCTTCCAAAGAGAAAAGATATATGACAACTTTCCATGGGGAGAAGATGGTCCGGGCCCACAAACACATTAACTTAGTGAGAATCCGGCCCAATTCCAGCTGTGCTGCCTGCTGCTTTCCAATCATCACTCTTTCTAAAATAGCTGGCTACTTGAGGTTAAAAAAAAGAAAAAGTCATCTACAAAGCATGTCACCTAGTTCAATGTATTAGCACCAATACCCTATACTGAAGCAAGTCAAGAGGTGTCTCATTTGTGGAACCAGAGATGACTGCAAGAATCTTTGTACCTGCTGAGAGTTCAATGGAGAGGCCAGCTCCTCATAGAAATGATACAAGCACGCTGCCTCTTCCCCAAGGCTTAGCCCTCACCCTGGACTCTGGGCTTTAGAGCATAGTAAATGGTCAAAGCACAAGTTCAGGAATCAAACAGTCTGGGTTCCAATCCTGACCCTACCACTTACTATGTGAACTTGGACAAGGTTTTTTAACCTCTAAGCCTCAGTTTCTTCATAGCAATGGGAGTTACAATATCTATCCTAAAAGAGATACCACAGTGGTTAGATAGAATAACATATGGGACATGCTAGCCCCCTTTCTGGTACATAGTAGTTGGATAATAGAAAGTTTTCTTCCCCCTCCTGAGGGAACTTCTCACCAGTGCTCTGGAACTGGCTGACACTGGTTTGGAAGAGCTATTAAATTTTTAGGAATTTTACAAGTCACATACTTAAAAAACAGCAATTATTAAAAATTAAAGTAAATAAACTTAAAATTAGATATGTCATATTTTAAACAAGGTACTAAATATTCAAAGCTCATTACTCTTGAGTTGGCTTTTGCTTCACTTTGCTATTACCTATGCTTTCGAGGTTATTTATGTCTATTGCATCTGCCTGATAGAGACATGGCATCATGGCGGACTATGACACAGCTCTCACAACTCTGTGGTCAGTGAAGTCACACTCGTGGCTTGAAATCAGCCACAGTAGGAGTATTTACATTAGCAAACACTACAAATCAGGAGTCCCTTTCTTTAGAGAGCCAGTTATTAAACAATTAGCAGCACACCACAGGAATTCATATTTCATCTTACCCTTTCTGCTCCAGCGTGATTCATCTCTCCTCTCTACAGGTTATCTAAGAATACACACACACACACACACACACACGCACACACACACACGTCTGAAAAGAAAAACCTCTCTCCCACTAACAACCTTTTCTCCATTTCTTCATTGGCAAATTTATCAAAAATGTTCCATCTATGTTAATTTCCAACATTTCTTTATCATCCACTCATCAACTGATCCATGTCACAAACATTTAAGCAGCTGCTAGTGGCCAGACACTGTGACAGGAGCTGGCAACACATCTGTGAGACACCCCGGCATGAACCTGCCCTAACAGAGTTCATAGTCACATGGCAGCCTAGCTTCTGTCCCACCTTGAACATCTCCAGTGATCTCTGTACTCATTTTCCTCCACTCTTTAGCCTCCATTTAAAAAATTCACAATTTCCCCAATTGTTTCACCTTCTTTTCCTCCATGGCCCTCAATAAAAATGTGAAGATTTTCTCAATGTTTTAACCCTTTATTTCTCTTCCCTTTTCCTCAGGAATTTCATGCATTACTGTGATTTTATTCTCTCCCCAACCCCCGGAAAACCTATTACTCCCCTAATTTTTCCACTTAGTAACTAATGCCACCATCTACCCACCTGGTTAAGCCAGAAACTTGGAAATCCTTGTTTCCTTCCTTTCCCTCTGCCCGTAATCACAAACATTAACAAGTCCTGTTGGGTCTGTATCAGAAATGTATCTCAAATCCACCTCATCTCTTCATTGCAGTTTCCATGACTCTCAGCTAAGACCCCTTTTCCCTCACTCAGCTTGTGTGAAAGCCTCCTAACCCTTTTCCTCCTTCATGATTGCCCCCAACAGCCTGCACCACAAAGAGACAAGAGGGAATGTTTTTAAAAGAAATGTAATCATGTCTGTCTATACTTAAAAAATAAAAATAAAAATAAAAAAACTCCAGCATCTTCCCATTCCCCTAGAATAAAACCCAAACCTGCTTCCACAGCCAGCACATCCCTTCACCTGTGCCCTGCCCCCTCCCTGCCCTCACCCCTTTTCCTCCCAATTTGCTCATGACCATCAAGCCTGGAACCCTCTGCCAGATCCTTGCACATATTCACTGGCTCCTCTCCTCATTCAGGAGGATTCAGAAGCCTTCCCTGGCCAACCAACCCAAATGCCCCCAGGCTAAGGCATCACTCCCATCACATCCTGCCTTACTCCCTTCTTAGCACTCCCATTGTTCATTCAGTGTTGATTATTTTTGTCTACATTCCTCTACTAGAAGGAAAGCTACACAAGAGCAAGGACCTTGTCTTTCTTATTTACCAGGACACTTCTGGTGCCTGGAACATGCACTTGTCAGCCACTCAACAGATATTTATTGATGAATGAACAAAAGAATGAATGAATGGGGCAAGATAAAAAAACAAACACAGGCAAAGGCAAGAATAATTGGAAACAAAGACTGCAGAAAGAGGGAGTTTTAAGGGACTACACAGAAGAGTAACAACAGCAATCTGAAGTGGTAAAGTGCTAATCCTATGAATGGAATTTCCATATGTTAAAATAATTTGAGGTCATTAGGCTAAGGTGACTCCGGCACCCTGCATCCCTACATCAGCAGAGAAACCCAACTCAGTGTAAATGGTAAAATGAAACCAAGCTTAACCACCAACTAACCTCTAACTAGGGACTTTCCACTGGAATGATCCACATAGGGCTACTACTACCCTTTAACCAATCAAATATTTCCTTTGCTCTGTTTCTGCATTTGCCCTATAAAAGCTTCCCCACACCCTGCCCCAGCAGGGGAGCCCCAAACCACCGACAGTCTGGAGCTGCCCAATTCATTCATCACTTTCTGCTCAAATAAACTCTGTAGCTTTTGAATGTGCCTAAGTTTATCTTTTAACATATATCTGTTATATTCTGACTTGCCCGTGGCCTGAGATATTTTAGAGACAATCTAATTTAGTGAGCAACACCTGTGCTGATAAATCCATGCTAATTTTCAAGGCTAGGTCAAAATATTTAAAAAAAAGAAGAAGAAGAAAAGAAAGACAGTCAAATGCTGTAAAGATTTTCATACATCTTCAAAAACATTTCAGAAAGGAAGAGTCCTCTGGGTTTCCTCTCACATTTGGACTACAATAAATTCAGATCAAACACAAAGAGCAGACAGAGGCAGGAGAAGGGGAGGGAGAACGTTCTCCTCCCCCAGGAAACGGAGGGCGCCCATCTTCTGAAGTCTGAGGCTGCACAGACCCACACCTCATCACAGGCAGGCAGCAGGGCTTCCACTTGCTTCCTCTAACTCCTCCTTTCTTATCCATTGTAATACAGGGGAGGAAGGGAGAGAAATGGGGACAGAAAGAAGGGGGTAAGGAGGGAAGCATGAAGAGAGGGAGGTCACAGTGTGCTGACTCAGTGCTTCACTTCCCTAGGCATCCCAGGCTGCACTAGGTGATGCGGGACTTTGAAAACATGCAGGGACCAAGAAACCCAACCCAGTACCTCATCATGGACCACACAGCTCGTGGGGACACTGGGAATCCACTGCTCTTGGGTTCTGGTGGCAGTGGAGAGTGGCAGCCACCCCAAGCTCCTTTGTGAGGGAACCGCTGCTGCTTCCCATTCTCCCGGTGAGGATGGCCTGGCAGTGAGGAGGGCTGGGGGCTCCCGGGCTGCTGTGGGCTGCATGGACAGAGGGCCCCATTGCTCCTGTTGTGCATGGAATTGAGGGAAAACAAAGTCAACCAGAATGACAAGGCTTGCAACAACCAATAGCAGTACCTTGCCCCACCCACAAGTCTTGCTTCCTGGAAACAACCATTCTCAAGTCTTTAGCTCTTGTGTTTCTGATATTTACTGCCATGTTATTAAAAGAACATAATTACAGTTTTAGAACTTATCGTATTGACTTACTATAGAACACTGTAACTCAGACTTTGTTAGATGGCCACCAACACACACACACACACACACACACACACTCACACACACACTTCTTCACCCCTCACCCTCCAAACAGGTTTCTCTCAGAATATTTGGTTGAAGTGGTATTAAGGATTTACATTATTATATTCTTGTAAGATATTGCTCATAGCTGAACCATCCAATTTTTAATTACATTTTTTCTATTATAAATTCTCTGAGATATAATTCATAACCACTAGATGGGCAAAAATTTAAACATCTGATACTACCAAGGGATGGTCAGAAAGTGAAACAAAGAGGATTCTCATTCCTGCTAGAACCATTTCAGGAGCAATGTCTCAGGATGTAATGCAGTCAACGTGCATCTATCCTTTGCCCAGCAACTACACTTCCATGGCTATGCCTGAAAGAAAGCTTCATGTATTTGCACAAGAATATAGGCATAGAGATTTCATTGCAGCATAGTTTATAACAGCAAAAATGTGGAAATAACCTAAATTCCAAATCCAGAAAAATGGAAAATGATAATTAAATACTATACAGCAGTTAAGATAAATGAAATATAGCTACATATATCAACATTAATATATCTCAAAAGCCCAATGGTAAATGAAAAAAAAAGCAAGTGATAGCATTTATGCAAAGTTTGAAAATATGTAAAACAATACTTTTCTATTCACTGGTATGTGTGCATATGAAGTAAAGTCCTAGAAACAATCTTAGAAATGAAAAATGTCAAATTCGGGATTGTGATTCCCTCTGGAAAGAGAGGATAAGGACTGCGGACAGGGAATGTTATTTTCTACATGTTGGGAATTATATCCTGAATTTTTACAAAAGAAAGATAACTTTCAGGAGCTGATCTTTCACTGAAAATCTTTCCTCCTAAAGATGATGTCAAATAGAAGAAATCTCATTCCATCCATGTGTGCCAATCTTAAAATTTAGGAATAAATTGCACTTGTAGGAAAGTACTTGCAACATTTTGTTTCTATTACTGTTTCTTTCCTGCTTCCTGAATCATACAGTGAAAGATCTCAAGAACCACCTAGTGCTAAGATGTTTATTCCAAATCAGCAGATAAAGTAGGGACTGGGGAGTAGACCTCTAGGTGCTTGTGTAAAACTCTGTGTATATGTGCATTCCTCTGGGGACACAACTTTGTGAAATTCTCAAGAGTCCACAACTCCCCAGATATTCAGAACCTCTGATTTGGGTAACTCTTACAATGCCTGAGCAGCAGATGTCCTGCGAGGTCTCCTGAGTCCCTGTCATATGTTCCTCCCTGGAGGCAATGGTGCTCCCAGCTAACGCTGTGAATCTGGAGCCACATGGACATGGGTCCAAATCCTGGCTCCACTTGGGCTGGCTGACTGTGGGGAGGATCCTTTCTGTGCCTGTTTTCTCCTTTGTAAAATGAGGATAAAGACTGTTGCAAGCAAGTGACATGGCACAGTACCAGCACAGGGCCAACCCTTAGGTGATATTAACCATTTTTGGCCAGGTGTCCATGTTACAGCCTTTGGTTCCTTCCTACCACTTTTTACAACTGTGATCAATCACTCATCGAATTATTTACATAATGTCTCCACCAACATCTTATATGCTCTTTGCAGGAAGGAACCGTATTTGTCTTGCCCTTGGTTAGGCAGAATGAGTACGTGTTGAATGGGTGGATAAAAGCATGAAGAAAAGAATGAATGCCTCCACTTCGGCTGCACCGCTGGATGTGAAAGCTAATTTTTTTTTTTTTTTTTTTTGAGACGGAGTCTCACTCTGTCACCAGGCTGGAGTGCAGTGGCGCAAACTCAGCTCACTGCAATGTCCAACTCCCTGGTTCAAGCGATTCTCCTGCCTCAACCTCCTGAGTAGCTGGGGTTACAGGCACGTGCCACCATGCCCAGCTAATTTTTGTATTTTTAGTGGAGACAGGGTTTTACCATGTTGACCAGGATAGTCTCGATCTTCTGTCCTTGTGATCTGCCCACCTTGGCCTTCTAAAGTGCTGGGATTACAGGCGTGAGCCACCATGCCCAGCCTAAAAGTTTCTTAAAACAAAACAAAACAAAAAAGACCCAGACGGAGCTGTGGGACTTATATCAGCAGTATTATTTCTCCCAAAGAATTTCTAACCGTTTAGTATGATGAAGGTAAAGAAAGAAAAGAGACAATTATCCCTTTTGAAAAAGGCCTGACTCAACAGTTACTACATGAAGAAGAAAGAAAGAGGTGTAGGCACCAGTGGCCTGGAGAGTCCCAAGATCAGAGAAGACATGACTTTCATGACAACAGTAAAATAGCTCTGGACTGGACCACATGAGACAGTGCGTCTTCAGTCAGCTGTCTTATCTTTTTGCTGTCAGTGAGGCATAGCAGAAAGAAGTTAGGAGGTTGAGACAAGGTAGATGCAAGAAGAAAGTGGAAAAAGGGTTTACAGGTTGTTCCCTAAAAAGTAAGTTGGGCAATGCAATTACTCCCACTGGTCAGAGGATATGGAGGAAAGGCATCCTCATATAGACCAAAGGAAGGGCCTCTGGCTCACGGTTTTCTTGGCATGAGTTTGGGTGAAAGTAATTATTTGGCTCCATGTTTTTATAAGTCTCTGCGATTTACTGAGAGCCAACAGAGCACTACACTCTTTTTAAATGATCCCCAACTATCACACTTCCAGGCAGGAAGGTGATCGGAATTTCCTGACTCATCTCAGTTTGTTGCCACTCAATATCACTGCTCTTATATTTATGTCAAGAAGTATAAAGAGGTAGGAAATGAGATTTAAAAAGCAGGATTTTTTTCAGATAAAATTCTTCATTTGATAAGGCAGGGGAATAAATTAGCCACATCTTTTAAAAGTTTAAAAGTAAGGACCTTATAATTACTGAAAAATGGGGTCTGCTTGTAAAATTACTGGTAATTACGGATTTGATGGGGAAGAAAATTACAGTATGTGCTTGAACTTTTAATATGCCTTAGTGATTCTTAGCATCTATAAGCCACAACATAAAATGAGTGTGCCTTAAATTTTTTAAATAAATTAAGCTACTAAATAAGGTTGTTCATTAATTTGAATAGGACGTGTATATACTCCTGTATGGTGCAGACTGGCTCTTTGTGGAATTCCAATGGGCGCCTCCTAAAACTCTTAGTTAATAGCATTGTTAGAAGAGCAGGACAAGGGGCTCTTTGATAGATAACCCTCATGCAAATGCAGGGATTCCAAGCAAGCTGTGAAAACCTGTTACCATTTGCAATCACTATTTTTATGAATCAAGATTTTCTCAGCAGCGTGCAACCAAAACAAAACAGCAATATAAACTTCCAGTTAACATAGATACTTTCCAATTCCAAATTTGGGGCTTACAAAAACTTCATAGTCCTCAATGATTTATATAAAAGTGTGAAGCATTTTAACACATATAATGCACTTATCTTAATGAAATAAGCCTTGTTGACTATGTGACAGTCTAAGGTGAGATGACATTTAATAAAGTGTTATACTTGTATTTTTTAAATGGAAGATTGGAAACTATTGTTTTAAGTAATTCTTCTCTGCCCATGACACGCCATTTGATATCAAAACTTTAAAATGACTTACGACTTGTCTTCCTTGTTGGAAAGGGAAAAGAGGTCATAAACCAAGCACACTCCAAACACCGTGATGCCTGTCTCTTTCACCAGCATCGCACAGGTCCCCAGAAACAAACTGAACAGCAAGAAGAAGGGAGACACCGTGGAAGGGAAGCTTTCCCCAACACAGCCCTGATCCAGACTCCTGAAAAACAAGTTGGAGATTCTTTTAATCTAAGCAAGAATGTGGTCTGCTAAGAAATACCACCTCTTAAAGATAAGTGCTAATATCAATTTCATTGTATTCTAAGAAATTAAGCAGGTGAGTAGAGATTTCTTAAAGAGCCTTCATCCCCACAATACTGAATTTGGTACTTAAATTGCAGTATACACAGACTATGGTATGTACAAATGACCACCAAAAAGCCATTTAAAATTCTACCAGAGAGACATACTTAGTCACATGAAAAGAGGTTTAAGTGAATACATTCTAAGTGAATAATCGAGTTACTAAACTATATGCATAAGCTCAGGAGCCAGGTTCCCTGGGTTCCCTGTTAACCACAGCAGTTAATTAATAGGGTAATATGGGGCAAGTTACTTTACTTCTTGGTGCTTCAGTTCCCTTATGTGTGAAAAGGGATTACAGCGTTGTAGGGGGGATTAAACAAATGACTTGTCACACATCAAGTGTATATCACCATTATCATTATGGTAGTGAAGTATTTTATGTGCTTCCACACACAAAACAAAGTTACCAGTGGATATACATGCCAAAATACAATAAGCATTTCTCTCTGGGATGAAAATACAATGATTTTAACCTTTTTTTTCTTTTGGCTAAATTCATTCAGCCAAAATTTTTAAATTAATTTTCTATGAGCATACCTTAGGTAAAGCTTATTTTTTTCTCAGTTTAATTTCCAACAAGGATTTTCAAAATCTCTCTGCTGCTGTTAAGCCTTTGTTTCACCTTGTAAAACAGAGCTGGCCCCCTACCAAGAAACATCACTGTTCCCTTCAACAGGTACCACACCTATTGGCTCCTATTCCATGGAAGTAAAGGCCAGTATTTCTGTAGTTGAGACACCTTCTCCTTAGTGTTATGTCTTAGAACAACTGCATAAAATTATACACAGGATTTGTAGTGGATAGGCATTTATTTCTATTGAGTTGGTCTATAGCTCAAATTTCTGAAAGTGAGAATGGCATGCAAAACCAATCTGTAATAACATGGCTCATTATCATACAGATATGGATACACTGCAGGCCTAATCATGCCCCCAAACATATGAACCACACAGAACAGGCCTAGAGAACAAGTTTAAACTCCAAAGCAATTATTACTTATATTCTAATGCCAGAGTAAACAAGAAACAATTAATTGTTAAATTTTGGCTTAGATTTTCAGGTTTCATGACACCACATCATACAATCAAGAATGTAGTAGGAAGTTACAAAGCCAGGATCAGAAGAAGACTTACATTATGCTAAGAAAATGTTCTACCCTTTAAACAAAACAAGACTTCCTAAGACTTAATTCATTTCATCATTGACCCAAGGTCTAAATTGGTTTGTAACAGGTTTCTCAATCTTAGCCCTACTGGCATTTTCTGCCAGATAATTCTTTGTTGTAGGGACTGTCCTGTGCATTGCAGAATGTCTGTTCAGCAACATCTTTGGCTTCTACGCTGTAAATGCCATGAGCACCTCTTCAGTTGTGACAACCAAAACCGTCTGCAGATATTGCCAAATGTCTCCTGCAGGTAGAAGAGGTAATGGCTAGGAGGAGGAGGGAAATCACCCCTAATTAAGAGCCACTGGTTTAGAACAGTGTTCCTCAGTCATTGGGTTTTGTAAGACTATAGGTCAATGAACGGATCCAAAGATCAGGGCCACCAAATGCTTAATCAGGCATCTCTCCATGAAACTGAGCAACATGGTTGACTTGCCCCCTTTTTCCAGGTTGTATGAGTCTGTTTTCATGCTGCTGATAAAGACATACCAGAGACTGGGCCATTTACAAAAGAAAGAGGTTTATTGAACTCACGCTTTCACATGGCTGGGGAGGCCTCACAATCATGGTGGAAGGCAAGGAGAAGCAAGTCACATCTTATATGGATGGCACCAGGCAAAAAGAGCTTGTGTGGGGAATCTCCCATTTTTAAAACCATCAGGTCTCGTGAGACTTATTCACTATCACAAGAATAGCATGGGGAAGATCCACCCCCATGATTTAATTGCCTCACACTAGGTTCGTTCCACAACACGTGGGAATTGTGGGAGTTACAATTCAAGATGAGATTTGGGTGGGGACATAGCCAAACCATATTACAGGCCATGCTCTGAGCTGCCCCCATTAACATTCTCTTTTTAATCCACTCCTTTCGCTATATGGACATGACGTGACTCAGATGAGAATCTGATTGGTTTAGGGTAAAGGTGCAATACAATGAGAAATTATTTTAAGGCTTTTCAGTTTCCCAACGCAAAACACTTCTGTCTTTTGATGAAACTATATGTAAATTGGAAAACTACAGTCAAGAAACGCTACTTTATACTCAGCTTTGTCATGTTAAGCTCTGAGTTACTTTGGTGAGGCTAACGAAGAGAAAAAAATTAGGACCAAAATGAAAAGGAAAAATTAAGCAAATCATAGGCAAATAAAAGAGAACATTATATCAAATACATTTTGGCTTAGAGCTAAAATTCCAAATTCAATTCTCAGTAAGAAACTACAAGTAAAAGGAATGACTAAGCAAGCGCTTGGGTTCTCAGCACTGGGAAAGCAATCCCTTTAAGGTGCTACAGTGTGGTTCAGAATTGGGTTGAAAGAGAAACGGCCCAGCTCTGGATAAAGAGAGAGTTTCCTATTCCTGGTCCCTGGAAAGCTTGCTGAGTATTTCACAACCAGAAGCCTCTCTCCTCTCAGGCACATGCTCACAGTCTACACACATGGCACAGTCGCAATCACAGTGAAGGGCACTCTTAGCCACACATACCTGTTGTAGGAGAGAAAGGCCAGAAGAAACAGCAGACACGCTAGCACGTCAGCTCTGCCAACGATCCCAGCCACCTTGGAAGTTAAAATAATAAAAAATGAAAACCTCAGACAATTACTTTCAGAAAACCATTACGCAAATACATTACAGAAATATATTTGCCGTTAGATAAATGAAAGATATAATAACATAGAAAACTCACTGTTCTTCAAGTTCTGATCTATGACTAAGCACCTCTGATTATCAAATATATTTAATAACGAGTTTATGTCAGGAAAAAAGAGAACTGAAAGGGCAAGATTTCCACGCTTTATTTTTAAGCTCTCTTCTTAGAGTGTCAATTCACAGCATCAAAATTTATTCATTTATTAATTTATTCAAAAGAAATTTTGAGCAATATTTGAAAGTCAGACACTGTGTCCTTCTGTGTACCATAATGCTAATGGAGCAGGCAATATTTTTAGAGAACGAGAACAAAGTAAGTTGAGAATCAATACTTTTAACAAAAATGGGGCTGGGCAGGATGGCTCACATCTGTAATCTCAGCACTTTGGGAGACCGAGGCTGGCGAATCACTTGAGTTAAGGAGTTCAAGACCAGCCTGGGCAACATGGCAAAAGCCCATGTCTACAAAAATATACAAAAATTAGCCATGCATGATGGCATATGCCTGTAGTTCCAGCTCAGGAGGCTGAGGTGGGAGGACTGCTTGAGCCATGGAGGTCAAGGCTGCAGTAAGCTGTGATCATGCCACTGCACTCAGCCTGTGCGACAGAGTGGACCCTGTCTCAAAAAATTAAAAAAAAAAAAAAAAGAAGGGAATGATAGATATGGGAGCCTACCTGAGGGTGGAGGGTGGAGGAGGGTGAGGATGGAAAAACTACCTGATTAACTGGGTGACAAAA
>NW_012114364.1:1797743-1817407 GCF_000951035.1 Colobus angolensis palliatus | reverse complement strand
TAAAAAAAAAAAAAAAAGAAAGGGAATGAGTTTGAACTGATGATTGCTATATGTGAGCATATGTGTGTGCAAGTGTGTGTGTGTACATGTGTGCATAATTTTCTTAGTTCTATCACTGAAAGAGCCTATAAACATAAAACCTCAGTAGCAACGGGCCATCTTGGCACTAACCACAAACTATTTCTCCACAAAAGAGAACACCAGCTCCTTGGAAAACTGGCTGATACCAGGGCTGAGGCTGAGAAAATTCAAGAGGAGCTTGGATCATCTCGTGTCAGAAAGTAAGAAAATGCTTATAAAATGACAGTCAAAAGGGCATAGAAGCCAGCAACAAGGGGCTCCCACCAAACAAACTTAAGGCAATTTGAATATTAAAATAAATGAGTACAATAATATATTAAAAACCATTGAAAATGAAATCCATGAGTCCATACTAATAATAAATACAGCTATGCATTGAATAATGACATTCAGGTCAACAACAAGCCACATATGATGGTGGTCCCACAAGATTATAATACCATATTTCTATCGTACCTTTTCTATGTCTGATATGTTGAGATACACAAATATTTACCATCGTGTTACAGTTGCCTACAGTATTCAGTACAGTAGCCTAAGAGCAATAGGCCATACCATCTAGGTTTGTGTAAGTATACTCTATGATGTTTGCACAATGACAAAATCACCTAACAACTCATTCTCAGAACATGTCCCCATTGTTAAGCAATGCGTAATTGTATATATATAAGTGAATGAATGGATACATATAAATGTACCTACATACATACAGCAAGCAAGTGAATGGGAAAGAAAGGAGACCTCTTCCTTCATTAAAAAACCAGTTAAGGAATGTGAAGGGAGCAGTGAAGTTGGAAAATAACCATTTTGCTGCCAGAAGAGTGAAGACTGGAGCAAGCAAGAAACATCAAAAACATCAGTGGATGCTAAACCTGGGGCATGAACGTTTGTGAGGTGCAAAGTATTAGCAGAACTTCAAAGTGTCTATTTACTAATTATTAGATGAAAATATTTAAAAAGAGCACTATGGAAAAAATGCATTATATTGCACTATGTCTTAACTGTGGAATCAAATTAAAATCACCATTCCTGAAGGAACCATCACAACCATCATTTATGCAGTATTCTAGAAGGGACATATAACCTGAATAGAATCATGAGAAAACATGAAACTCAAGATGAGGAACATTTGATAAAAATATAAATAAATATATATTACAGTAACAAATTATAAATTTTACGTGTAGCAATATTTTGTAACATTACATTTTATTGCACATTACTTTATTCTAATTTACATTACACCATGATTCATAATTATAACCCATTATAATCTAATCAAGTATAATATTGTATATATTTTTATATATTTTATGTATAATGCATTACCCATATAATATGCACATATTTTATATATTTATTACTTACACATTATTCATTCTTCATTTGCACATAACTATATATCATACAGTATTTATATATTATGTATTTTTAATATAATATGCTATATCTATATTATATGTAGTATATATGTTATAAATTGATAACATTAAGTATTACATATTTATATTATAGTTATAGAATATATTATAACCATATATTGCAATACAACATGTTAATAACATTTGTTATTCTACATTGTTCTAATATAAATTCTAAATTATATTATAATCTATAAATTATATTACAGAAAGACAATGAAGACTGTTTCAAACTAAAGGAGACTAATGAAGACTAGAGAAAATATACAACTAAATTATTAAAGTATAAAGAGGTATGAATTGTGCAACCTGCTGTCAAATGCTTCAGAAAATAAATAACATTTTTATATATTGAGAGAGAAAGAGAGGAAGGTGATAAAACAAATGTGGGAAAATGTGAAAAATTTATGAATCTGGACAGGGAGTGTACAGTTATTCTCCGTATTTTTTAAGTTTGAAATTATTTCAAAAAATGCATTACTCCAGAAAAAGACTGAAATGGAAGAGGGGTGGGAAACAGATGACTCTTTACAAATTTTCACACTATTTTGCTACATAAGATATCTATGCATTTCTCTCTCTTTTTTTTTAAATCCAAGAAATAAAAGAGTCAAGGGAAAAATGGGATATAGATTTTTAAAGATGCTCCAAAGAACAGGTACCATAAGAGGTGAATCATGAGGAACAGTTCAAGAGGGAGATGAATTGGTCTGACATTTCAGGCACAGGAACAGTATCACCCACATCACAGAAGACCCGAGGTCTATGGTGTGTTAAAGAATCAATCAAAAATTAATAGTAGGAAACAGTTTTCTGGGAAATATACCTGTCAGCATCCTTATGCAATGAGCACGCTTTGCAGCCATGAAGGAGAGGCAGTAAACAAGCATGGAGGTGGCCGGACACGGTGGCTCATGCCACGCCTGTCATGCCAGCACTTTGGGAGACCAAAGTGGACAGATCCGTTGAGCTCAGGAGTTCAAGACCAACCTGGGCAACATGGAGAAACCCTGTCTCTACCAAAAATACAAACGACTAGCCGGGTGTGCACCTGTGGTCCCAGCTACTCGGGAGGCTGAGGTGGGTGGACTGCTTGAGCCCAGGAGGTAGAGGCTGCAGTGAGCCGAGATCACACCACTGCACCCCAGCCTGGGTGCAGAGCAAGACCCTGTCTCAAAAACTTAAAAACAAAATAAGTATGGAGGTAAATCATTCAAGGTCTGAATGTAGACTGCTCTTGTCATCTGAGATTTGGTTTTGTTATGTTTAAAATGCGTGTAACACCCGCTCTCTCAGGGTGGTTGTAATTCATGTGATGATATATACACAAAGGGCCTGCTGGATAAATGCTGGTGCACTTCTTTCTCTCCCCCCGCCCTTTTTTTTTTTCAGAGAAAGGGGGTGGAACTCTTGATACTGAGATAGGTTTTCGTGTGTGGCTTACGAAAATCATGTTTTTACTTTAAGGTTTACATGTACGGTATCTTAATTGCAAACTTTATTAGATAATCTAATGTATCTGTTAGTTAAAATCTGCATAAAACATAACTCAATTATACACTTGCAGATGGACAGACAGCAAGTCACATACTGAGAAAAATTCCAGTCCTACTTACATTAAGAGAAACCTGGACATGGCCAAAGAATACCATTGGCAATACAGAGCTGAAAGCTATTACCTGACGTGGCTGCTTGCATCACATGCTGTTCATTGATTTGTTAATCTAAAAGGAACTTGAGTACCAAATCAGGAAGACTGCATGACTCAAGAGACGAATGCAGTGACAGTGTGGTGTCACCACAATGTCAAGGCTCAGCTCAGACTCTCAGTCTGTAAAGCAGAAGTATATATGAGTCACCTGTAAACCCAGATCTGCTCAGACTACACTACCACCTCCTTGAGCATTTAGCTCAGCATCACTTGCAAATCCTCCTGAAGGTTAAACAGAGAGCCCAGCTCACCAGCAACAGTCTTGAGATAAACCTAAGAATCTGGACCGAGAAGGGCGCTCATCACAGCACAACTGATGTAGCCAACAGCAAGACTTGCAAGCTGTTACTGGGTGTAGCAAGTTGGAATGAGGCAATCACAAGCTAAGCAAGCTTAACTAATGTGCTAAAGGCGTCCTGCAGCCTGGCTTCTTGCATTGCAGCCAGTTTGGAAGAGGCGACAGCAGACTGTGCCAGCTGGATGTGCCCAGATATAAAGAATGTAGTGTCCCTAGCAGGAGGAGCTCAAAGAGGGTGTTGAAATATTGGTGTAACATTGATAGGCTCTCTTGCCAGTCCAAACCACTAAACATGTATTCTATACCCCTGTGGAACTGAGGTATTTGGGGCAAAAGGCTAGATATCTAAAAATGGGTGCTATAATAGTCATTAACTACTGTATATCTAGACCAGCCATTCATTGTGATTCAATTAGTCAATATTGTCATGTTCAGTAAGCGTATGTTTAATTCCAGTTAACAAACATTTTCCAAGTGCCTCCTCTTGGCTATATACTGTGCCAGTTGGAAGCATACAATCAGCCTCAAGGAGTTTAACATCTGGTGGGGAGTCAAAAGAGGATATTAAATAGCACACAAGGAAACTGCACACATCATAAGAGGAGAAACCATTACCAGGAGAAGACTGAAGAGATTAATTTTTACTGCAGGATCTAGGAAGGCTTCACAGGTCTGGCCATGTAAACTGTGACTTAAACATAAACAAGGGAGATTTCAGGAAGCTCAAGGCGAGGAAATGCGCAGCCTAGGCCTGGGAAGGAATAAAAATGCTTTGCAGGTGGAGGATACAAGAACGGCAGAGAAAGAGAGGTCTGGAGATATATGGAGTGGTTCTGGAAGGGGAGACCTGAGGTGATGAAAAGCATGGAGTAAATAAAGAAGTGAGGAGGGGCAATGGGAAGCAAAGATGGAACATTAAACTGGAGCCAGTTGATTTTATGACAATGTCTTTCTAGGGTGCTGGAAAGTACAAAAGCAATCGGTCAGTTCATGGTTAGTGAAAAATATATGCAAATGGCCAGCATGTATTTTAGCCTCAAACTACAGGTTTCCGTTACCAACATGGTGGCTGTTACCTAGGAACTGCAGCCTCTAACACATATTCAAACACTGGAGGGACAAACATCAGTGAACATAATTGGAGAGAATTCAAATGATGTAACGGCAGATCCTCTCGCAAGGTTAACACAATCACAGGCAGATTTTTCAAATTAGGTGTTAATTTGCTGTAGAAACTTGTCTTTTGGAATACCACCAATAAGATTTGTATGAAGTATACTATATGTATAAGGCTATTGATATTTATTTTATCTGCAAGAATGAGTTCCATTAATGTCAGACAGGGCCAGGAACACACAATTAACACATAGCAACACCTACAAACCGGACAGACTAATTAGATCATAACTAATTTTCTCTTAAGTCTTCCTATCCCAATTCTTGTTGAAATGTTGAATTTAACCTTCAACTCCATGTATCGGCGTTTCCTGCGCTTGCTCTCAACTTGACCTAAGTACATTTCTGTAAATCTGTAACGTCTCTACAATGATTAAGTTTTAACTATCATAGAAGAATTAAAATAACTTCCTCCATTTTCCCAGTGTCTCTACTGACTTTTCTCATGATTCAGGATTCATAAAACATAAATTTCCTAAAAAATATACTGTCAGGAAATTATTCCAATAATCTCAAAGGCTTAAGAGAGGAAAGCTCTGGGTCTGACTTATTTATTGCTATACCCCTGCACTGAGTGACTCTATTATAGTCACTGTATTATAGCCACTTAAATATTTATTGAAAGATTGAATAAATTGAGTAAATAAATGAATTTGTCCCTATTTACTTAAATTAAAAATAATTTTGCTCTCTGCTAGGGCTCTTGTTTTGTTACAACATATTGCTTTATCTTGCATCTATTTATATGTATGCTCTTTGGCTTTTCAATGAGCTTGTAAAATTGTGGCTAGGGACCCTGCTACTCACTCACATATTCCCCTGGTAGAATGCCTTACACCAAGCAAGTATAGTCAGCCCTCCATATCCAAAGGTTCTATATCCCTGGATTCAACCAATTGATGATCAAAAAAAAAAATTCAGTAAGTAAATAAGTAATAAAAGTACAACAATAAATATAATACAAATAAAAACCAATACAGTCTAACAACTATTTGCAAATTATGAGTATTATAAGGAATGTAGAGATGATTTAAAGTATACAGGATGATGTGTGTAAATTATATGCAAATACTACAGCATTTTATATAAAGGACTTGAGCATCCTCAGATTTTGGTGTCTTTGGCGGTCCTGGAACCAATCCTTTGCAGACACTGTATTCATTAACTATTTGTTGATTACATAATTAATAAAGCAAATGCTTAATCATATCAGTGTGTTCAAATTAAACCCCACCTAAAAAATTTAAAGTTTCCATCCTTCCTGAGATAGTTTATGATCCAATTTTTGTTCTTCTTTAATAAAGAGGAGATAATTCCCAGTAACTCCCTCTCCCACAAAGCCAAGGTCTTTTTCAAAAAAATAATTCACCAGGGCCAGGTGTCGTAGCTCACACCTGTAATCTCAGCACTTTTGGAGACTAAGGCAGGAGGATTGCTTGAGTTCAGGAATTCAAGACCAGCCTCAGCAACGTAGCAAGACCTTGTCTCTACTTAAAAAAAGAAAAAAAGAAAAAAGAAGCCCGGCATAGTGGTGAGCACCTGTGGTCCCAGCTACTGGGGAGGCTGAGGTGGGAGGATTGCTTGAGCCAAGGAGACGGGGGTTGCAGCAAGCTATGAACATGCCATTGCACCCCAGTCTGGGCAACAGGGTGAGACCCTGTCTCAAATAATAATATTAATGATTTATCTCTATATCTTCTGGAAAGTACATCTCTTTTTCTATTTCTCCTCCTCCTACTTAGAAACTTGAATTGAAATCTATGACTAAATAATAAGTTCCCCGATTTTACTTTGTCATGTAAACTGTTTTGTAGGCTAAATTTCTCTGCCTCCTTCTTACACTTCCCTCATAACCTTATGAATGTAAGCATCCTCCCTAACATCTTTCCCTAAATAAATACCCAGCTCTCAGACTCCTCTGTCCCTTTCATTGTTACTATGGATTTTTTTTGATTAGTACAAAAGCTTGTTGTAACTATTTTTTTTTTTTTGGAAGGTAATTTTGCTAATAGGATTTTTCTCTTTTCTTAGGAACCAACCTTAACCAGTTCCTGATCAAACTGCCAAAGGCTGCCTGTGTTTTATGCACTCTCTCTCTCTGATACCTCTGAATTGAAACTGTTACTGCCCTACTCATTTGTTCTTTCATGCAGTAGTTGTCCCCAATATGCTCTAAGCACAGATTTCCAATTGTATATGAAGAATTATTTGTCAGAAATAAAATACTGTCTATGGTTTTATAGTATAACATGTCATTGGCCCAGCATCACATATTCTATATGTCTAGTTAGTAGTAGTCTTTGATTATTTTTCTTCATATTCTATCCAAAAAGAACATTAAAAACTTAAGTATCTCCCTTATTTTTTTCAATTCATATCAAAACTTTTTCATCATAATTTTAAATACTTGAAAGGATCTAACTGCCTATGCATTGTAGATATTGACATTTCAAAATGAGGCCATAATGTTCCTGTATTAAATCTACCAAATGGAATCTGAACACTACAGCAACTTGAAGCTCTTCATCTTCCATTTATCCAAACATGAATAGGTTCTTCTTTAATTGGTAGACACTTCATATCCTTTCTCCTTGAACTCATGCTTTCATTGTATTTCCCCCTCACCACTTTTGTAAATTACATAGTTATGCTTAAAAATAGTGTATTTATCATCCTTCTCCCTACAATAAAAATATATACAATTAAATCTATATTTTAAATTTCTTTTGACCATAAGCCTTTAAGTGTTAAAATTTAAATTTTTGTATTGCTATTCCAATTATTGTTAATTCACAGATGTTTGATATATCATAAATAAAGCATAAAATGATAAATAATTAATAAATATAAAAAATCACCTCTTAAGAACCTAGGTATAGCAGCTTTCTTTTCAGTAAGTTCAGTTGTCCGTGGCTGAATCTTACCTTGTGTTAGACTATGACAGCAGGCAGCATTAATACCAGCTATTCCTAGCTTCCATCTTCATAGGCTGTTCACATAAAGAAGTGAAAATGGAAGCAGACCTGTTACAGCAATGACTTTATTCTTTGAACTCCAAGGTATTGGCAAATATCATATAATGATCTATCACCTTACATAATTTTTAATGATCTAGCAGCTGACAATGTAATCAGGTCCTCCTTTCATTTGGTCAAAAGCAAACAATTTAACCATGGCCATCATTAGAGTTACCTATCATTACAGTCATTTACTGTCACAATTTCTTTTAAGTAAAGCGGAACGGCTTTACTGAAACTCGGCAAAGGACTATTACTTACGTCTCATACTCGCCCACTTAAAGTCACCTTGCTCAGTCTAAAATACTCACAAAGAGTTGGGAAAATGACCTTTCACAATGTAGCTTTTTAAATAAAGTGATCTTTCTTCATCACCCAGTCAACATATATTTTTGTCAAAACTTTGAGCTTACAGATTTAGAATTTTGTTGGTGGAAAATGCCCATCATATAGCCTAACTGGCAAACCAGTCTTCCTCATCAAACCAACTGGTTAAATCAGACTTCTGTGTCAATTTAAATAAACATATTATTATGCATCTCCATGACAACTATGTCACTTCTGAATTCAGAGGAGAGAGAAGGGAACCACCATGACATCTTTACTGCAGGTGTGTTCTCAGGCAGCTCAGCTTCAGGGAAGCGTCCAGAGAGATGCAAGCTGAGGCTCTGGAAAAGAGTCTTGTAAAACTGTGGTGCCCATGGACCTCTTATCAAGTTTTCATCTACCCCAGCCATGCACATAAAACAAACCGGCTGTGTTCACCGAGCTGGGAAACAAAGTAGCTTTAAAATGCCATCTGATTCATGGAATGATTAAATAAATATTTTAAAGAGGGCCATAGCTATCAACACTTTTTTTTTTTTTTTGAGACAGAGTCTCACTCTGTTGCCCAGGCTGGAGTGCAGTGGTGCAATCTTGGCTCACTGCAACCTCCACCTCCCAGGTTCAAGCAATTCTCCTGCCTCAGTCTCCCAAGTAGCTGGAATTACAGGCACCCGCCTCGGTGCCCGGCTAAAGTTTTTCGTAATTTTAGTAGAGATGGGGTTTCACCATGTTGGCTAGGCTGGTCTTGAACTCCTGACCTCAAGCAATCCTCCTGCCTCAGTCTCCCAAAGTGCTGAGATTACAGGCATAAGCCACCACACCCAGCCAATCCTTTTAAAGTAAATTTTTCATCACCCACGCAATAACTGCCCTTCCTATTAAGTAACTTGCGAAACAATACATAAGGTTCCTAAGTCTGTCTTTCTAACTTGAAGAATGTCAGTCTAACTTTTTATAGTACTTCCCCAGCACTTACAGTTCTGCATAATAAACATTATAAAATAAAGCAGGGTGAGAAAAGATAAAATATAAATGTGGAGCAGGAACAATGACTCAGCACGCTAAGTGTCTCAAATGGCCCTTGCTGCTTAAAACACATTAGGACTTAAATTATCTGCAAATACAAAACTGAACAAACTGTGGCCATTCATTACTACCTGTAATAATAACAGCAGTTATTTAGAAAAGCAGTTAAATCCAAGAGGTGCAATAAAACCAATTTGAACATTCAAAAGGAAAAGTTGTCAAACAAAATGATCTATATATAAAGACAAACACTTTAGTAGAATGAATTCACGTGGTTTTGAAAGGGAAAAAAGATCAGCTTAGTTTACATGTATTTATCTATATACACACATATCTACATATACACACATATTTACATGTATATATATGTGTGCGTATACACATATACATACACACACTCATATTCATTATTTCACTGAGATCCAATTACACTTACCGCCTCAGTATGAATAGGATGCACAGCGAAAAGCAATGCCGTTACAAAAGCAAGTCCACGATTTTTGAAGACAGTTTTATCACAGGTGTACATCAGCACAAGAGTCACTAAGCAGTGCAAAATTACATTTACTGCATGAAAGTAGAATGGGTTCATACCAGTCAAAAATATGTTTAGCCTGTAAAAAAAAGAAAAAAGAAAAAACTGCATTAGCTACAAACTCAACATAAGCACAGGAAAACAGACGGAATCCACCATTTAAAAAGATAAGCTATTAGATTAATGATTTTTAAATGATACCCAACGTTGGGTTGTTTTTTATCTTTGGGTATGTATCACATTTTTCCTATTTCAGAATTGTCCCATGTGCAGAAATCCATGCATATACAATGTAATATTATTTCAGGGAACTTTGACCTCACTGAGAAGGCAAGCAAACAGGTGCTGAGCCTGTTTTTCCATCACTCCATGGCTAATGCGAATACGTCCCCTTAATATTCTTGTTTTCATTGCTGGCTCTTCCCAAGCAACTGAGTGTTGAAAGGGAAGTTCCAAGCGCTGTGGGTCAGAGCCACATATACCGGAGATGAACAGAAACCATGAAACTACGATTGTAGTCACAGTTGGGACAAATGAGGCATTGGTCCCACAGTTGGGACAAATGAATGTGTTCTCTCACCCATGGTGCCACCAGGAACCAGGTTTCTAGATTATGCGCCTGGAAGCATCACCTAATTACCACCCCACAAAGGAAGCTTTAGGGAACCTACATGCTATCATCAGCTGCAACTGAAATGAAAAGATGAGCAAAAGCATCACGTTCTAGAATGTGTATTAAATATTTGTTTTTAACATAAATTCCCACAGATCTCAGTACCTGATTTCTAAGACAATGACAAAGAAACTAAAAGAGAACCAAGGGTTCAACATCTTAAAAAAATACTTTCATGAGACAGAAATGCAGAATAGAGAGACTTCTGAAGGTTGTCTTAAATTTAATAACACGACATAATAAACCCAATTGATTCTGTGGGGTTACAGAAAAAATACACTTGCACAAGATGATTCTTTCCAGGGAGCACTGATGCCCTAAGTGGTACTGCCTACAGTTGTCTGTATTCTAGTCCACTTTAACAAAACAATAATCCTAAGTCTTCAATTCTCAGGCCTTTAATCTGCTTCTCTTATAGAAACAGCTCCTCTTTGCCAAAACAACTACGAATGAAAAAGTAAGCTTTAGAGATGACATACGCGTATTCTAAATAATTGATGTAATTCATGCACAGCTTTAACCTACAGAATGTTAAACATCCCAAGATTTATTTGGACATATGAATGCAAATGTCATAGTTACTAATAAACTCCATTTTCACTCCCACTGAAGTAATCAGAGTCTTAACTAAGCCTAGAAAACTAAATTGTTGTATTGGATCCAACTCCAGGGCTCTGATGCAAGATTTGACTCAGCTGTGTGTTGGCAACCTCATTAGTCTGCACACACCCCAGCATCCTCAATACAGAAGCCTGGTGGGCAATTTGCCCATCCAGAAGGAAAAAGGAAAAGGCAGTGGACTAGAGAACTCACAGGTCCAACTAAAGCAGGGAGACCAGCATGACATTCCTGGATAGAAACAAACATGAGGCGGCAGAGCTGCCTGAAGTCAGAAGACTTGGGATGGGAGAATGGTTAAGGAAGAGTAAGACCAAGTCCAGGTCCCTGGAGAACTTGGATGCAGTTCCCTAACAGCCCATCCCTCTGAGACTGATTTTACACTGAGTGCTACTTCATCAGGCTGAGCTTTCCAGACCGACTAAGCCATTCATTTAAAATTCATTCATACCAGTGACAAGGATGACAGAAAACAGGCAATCTGACATCTGACTGGTAGGTGTCCAAGTTGAAAGGTTTGGTTGGCGACATGCATTGGAGGCTTTAAAAAGGCATGCACTTTTGCCTGAAAATTCCACTTCCAGGAATTTTCCATAAGGAAGTAACCAGAAAAGTTTATATAAAATATGAAATATACATAAAGTATATATGTAAATATATATATATAAATACATATATATGTACATATACATAGAAAAGATGGAAGAGTGAATGTACAAGAATGCATCTCACAGTGTGAATTATAAAAATGGCAATAGTGAGAAAGGCAATATATCTAACAAGCCAAATCCTTGAAAAATTTGACTATTCCCATGGATCCTAAAATTTAGATAATAAATTTGGATTACAAATAATAAAAAAGAACAAAAGGCTTATTTTTGCAAAGTATTTATTATTCAACCATTTGAAAAATAAAAAGCATCATGAAAGATGGCATTATTATTATATTACCATACTCTTATCAGAGTATTTAACATATATTCTTTTCTCCTTCCAAAAACAGTATAAAATGGTAGGCATGAGTCACCTTTGTAGTTCATATGCATCATATCTGAAAATGTCGAGGTGTTATCCATGTTATTTCTTGAACTTAGTCAAAATCTTAAAAAATACTTCTGTGAGACAGACATGCAGAAAAGAGAGACTTCTGAAGGTTGGCTTAAATTTAATAACAGGACCTAATGTACCCCACTGCATCTGTGGGGTAATAGAAAAAACACACTTGCACAAGGTATGGTTCATGCATCAGAAGCTTAAAAAGGTACACACTAGAATGCCTGGTGTTTGAAGTGAATTCAATTAGATCCCAAAATATAAAATAAATTGCTGAATGAGGAGCCCCCGCAGTAATGATATAACGGTATGAAAGTCCCTTACCTGGAATCTAACATTGGTTAATCTAAGCTTTAAGAAATCACCCTGAATCTGGAGTTAGGAGTATATTCAAAATATCTAAAAAGATGGAGAGTGAATTCTCCAAATTACAGACAAGTGAGCTTGAGATAAAATGCTAACAAAAGCTTCTAGCATATCCTACATGTGATCACAGAGAAAAGAATCTCTGATTCTGGGAGATAATATGGGTTCACAAAAAGGGGGTTCACTGATTAGCCTCATAATTTAATAGAAAAGGCGATGTGATGGATGCATCACATCTTTATTTTAACAAAGGCATTTATCAAAATCTCTCAAAATCTCCCTGCAAACAAGATAGCCTAAGATAGATTTGTAGCAAACACCAAGAGCAGTGAATAATAAATCAATGTCTCCTTGGACTAAGATCTCCAGTGTATGTCACAGGGTTCTGATATTACCTCCATATTTTCCAATATTTTTATCAAAGTTTCAATGAAACTATACAGTGTATACTTATCAAGATACAAAATGCCTTTATCTGGAAAGGAAAGTTAATGTACCAGAAGAACTAACTGACATTCACAAAGAGTTTAAATGGCTGAATTGTTAACTAATTCTAACAGGATTAGACAGAACAGTGGTAAGAGTAAAGGCTCACATGGGGATATAAGAGAACAAAATACTTGCAATCTAGATTAAACTGTACATAGGTTACTGCTCTGGGGCTTTTGCCTTCAACACAGAGTTAACGTGTGTTGGTTATCAAAACAGACCAAACCAGACAGACAGGGAACTGCACAAGTCAAATAATTTTTCATTTCAATTTACACAATTAGGTATTTATTAAGTACATACTGTACATACTACATGTCAGATATGATTCAGGGCCCAGAGATACAAAGAGAAGTAAGATGTGGCATCTGTTCCCAAAGAGTTAATAGCAGAGTAGGGGCAGGCAAGGTAATTAAACAGCTAATTCAATGTTAAAGAATTCTGGCAGTGAAAGAACTTACCAGGTGCAGAGATGGGGAAGAGGGAGGTATTCTACCTGAGGATGGGAGAGCCAACATAGGTGGTATCCAATGTGGGGCAGCAGACCATCAGAGTGCTTTTTAAACACAAAGCACCTTCACAGGAGAACTTCGGGATGCTAAGGGGGTAGGGAAGACCCTCAGAAATGATGCCTCTTGAATGTAGCTTTGAGGAAATGGAAGATGCTCAGCCTAGAGAAAGATGACAGAAATGATGCCAAATTCTCCAGGGGAAAAGATATTTGCCATATTTATGGCTATATCCACAGTGTCTAGCGCAATGCCTCATTCATGATTATCACACATTAAGCATTTGGATGAATGAATAAACATGAATGAATGAAAAGCAATACTAAAGGAATGCACTTATTCTAAGTAGCTCCCTAAGGGGAAACTACAATCCAGTAAAGATGTTGCAAACTGGCTTCACAAAGGCTAGGTTTAGCCTGCAGGTTGTTCTGTTTTACCTTCATACCTCTTTTTTACGTACCAGGGTTTTAAAAACAGGTGGCTTCATATAAAAATTTCCAGCTTATCTTGAAATATTAGAAGACCTGACAACTCTGGGCCTACATGGTTGCATGGAAATATCTGTGTGCCCATCTCGAGAGGACAAGGGTGTACAATTTGCCGTAGTCTGTACCAATTCCTATCATATTTCTAACCCGAAGGCATTCATTTATCATTACACGCACAATTTTTTTGCACAGTAAAGATGAAAGTGAAATATTTCTTGAGCCTACATGACTATCACACATGGGCAATAAGACAGTCAAAATGACTCCTTGAAGAAAAATGGAAGAAAGCATATTTCTGGAAGAGGAGAATATTACCATGTGCCTAAAATGCAAAGTATTACAACATAACCTCACATCCAGCTCACTTCACTCACTCTAAGATCAGCCTGACCCTTTAGCATTTCAATTTTCAACTTTTTATATGCAAAGTACTGAGAGGCAGGCTTCAGTTCAAAGTAGGAAGTAACACTGAAGCTAGTACACATTTAAACATTTAAAATTATATCAGGTGCTTGGATAACCAGAAATGTCCACAAAGAAGTATAATGACAACTCACAAGAAATACCATCTAAAAAGAACATCTCAGGATCTGTATCACCCTGAATGTACCCCTATGAAAGTACTTAACCAACTTTTTTTAAAAACTCATTAACTATATTCCTCAAACATTTTTCATACACTATAGGAAACTAATTTCTTTTTGTTATTGTATCCATCTCAGTCAGCACACAATAGATTCTAAATGAAAATTTACTGAGCTTACATTAAGTTGCAGTTGGAAAAGATCACCTTTCCCTTTGACTTTAAGAATCTCTAATTTTATTTGGTGTAGCCTTCATTCTTCATTTAAAACTAAGCCAAGCAGTAGGAAATAAAATAATTTTTTTTCTGAAATAATCTTAATAGCCATCTCTCACTATATGAAAACCTTCCAGAGTTTGGTAAATATGAATCCAAATCGCCCCTTCTCCATCTGAACTCCCTCTGCCTTTCTGTAAAACTTCCCAGAAAGGTAGGGCCATGAGTTCTCAGATAAGCTAATTTGCAGCACTGCCATATCCCTTCCCAGGAAAGGGCATAGGGTCACACAATCTGGCACCAAAGGGGTTGTGGGGTGGAGAGAAAGGGAGAAGAAAGAGCTGTTGGCTGCCCTCTGCCTCCTCACTCGCACCGCCTGGAGCTTAAGATAAATCCCATCACTGTCTCTTAAGTTTCTTCTTTGACAATAGCTCTGGTTTAGGAAAAAAACAAAACTAAACAAAACAAAACAGTAACAGTCTGTATCTGTGAAATAGAGACACACAGTAGGGAATATACTAGAGTCTTCCTCAAAAGAACCCCAACTCTGTGTCAATCAAATGGCTCTACCTCAAGGAACTGGCATAGGTCTGTAAACTGGGTAAGACATCACGACTCTCCATGTGGTGACCCAAGCCTGATTCCTGGCCCTGAACCTGGAGCTTTTCCTGGAATAAATTTTAGCAAAATTTTAGAGGGCTGCCCCATTCCTAGGTACAACATGATTAATTGGCCACCACCAATGACTGTTGCAGGTCAAAACATTCTGATTATCACTGTGTCCCAGAGGCCCGTCATGATCAAGGCATTCACCTTGTCTTTGGCAGCTAAGCTCTGCCACTTGGTCTTTGGTACTCCAGGATCCCAACACCCCATGAAGTCAGAAAGCTCACCTCAATGGAGCATCTCCTACATCACACCTGGCCTACAGAAGAGATCCACCAAAGAGCTTCTCAAAGTTGCAGGTGCTCCTTCACCAATGTAATTCTCAATGCCTCAGAAAAGGGAAAGTCATCTAGCCCTAGCTGGGAGTACAATGGAGGCATGAGAGGGTGTGTGTGCAGTTTGCATGTGATAAACGCATGCTGGCATTCCTATCTCAATGAGCCTTTGCGTTCCTTTCTCTACATTATGCCCGGGAGATTCTGGCATCTCAACCTCATTAAACATGGGCCCCCATGAGTCCCAGTGATTCTCAAGCATCTTAATCATCTGATGTGTTAGCTACAATTGTTGATTTCTCTGATCCCATCCCAAGATATTCCAAGGCAGTAGATCTAAATTAGGGCCCAGAGATCTGCCCCAAGCAACCCAAGTGGTTCAAAGTCAGGTGATAACTCAGAACAGTGAGAGACAGGTCTCAAAGCTTAAGGAAAGGCTGCTAGGATTGCCCAGCTTTCCAGAAAAGCACAGATTTCTCACAGTAACGAAATATACATTCTTTTCCAAAGAAATACAAACCAGGGAAAATAAAAAATTAAAAGTACTCCTTTATTATCTATTTCTGGTGTCTCCAGTGATGGGTTCTCCAACACTTTCCACATGGGTTTCCACAGCCCAGTACTAAGCACACAGCACATTCTCCTGTCTTCCTCTATTACTGTTCATCTTTCTTTTTCCCAACCTCTCACCATCATTACAGATCTCAAATGCTTATGAGAGGTTTCCACAGTCTTCTTAGATCATTCAACCAATAAATAACAACATCTGGTTCTTCTCACTTTTCCTCTAAGGCAAATCCCCTTGGCCCTCAATCATTTTGGTTGCTCTTCTTCTGCATTCCCTTCAGTACCAGGAATAAATCAGCAAATCATCATTGCTTAATATATCTGAAGCACAAAACGATGTAGTTCCCAGGCACCAATGCAAATAATAGTCCAGAGGGGAAATTGACACTCTGCAGCCAAAGCAAAATTTATGGCTTTGATTTGAGTTCAATGCATCACATCCTTATCTGGCTATGAGGAATCTGCCACACGGGAAAGCAGGGAATGGAGGTTATTGTCACTGTTACATTAGTACTAGAGTAATAATACAGTTATTAGAGTAATAACTGTACAAAAGAAAGGGTAAGAAAACTGAAGGCAGGAAGATCAGTAAATATATCTGGAAGGTAGCAAGTCCCAGAAGAAAATCCTCAGAAAGACAGCCAGCAAATAATAAAAATTAGGACAGACCAAGGCCAAATATTTTAGTTCTAACTGAGCTGTCAACTTTTAGCATTTTTAAAAAAAATATGTGTTTGGTGTTTGGTGGAGTGCTTGGGTATAATGCAGTTCTGACTTCAACTTCCCAAAATTAACACAGACTCCCAGTTGAGGGCAAAGTCGTCCACAAAACTCCTCACACTTCAGACATCAGCCACAAGTTCCTCAGGCTACTGGTACATCTGACCAACTGACTACATAATCAGGGCCTCCCACAACTCTCTCAGGTTTGATCATACATTGGAACAACTCACAGAAATTGAGAAACCCCTATACTTACGGTTATAGTTTTCTTATAAAGGTTACAAGTCAGGACCAATCAAAGGGGTCAAGGTCCCCTATGGGTCAAGGTCCAGGAGGGTCCTGAGCATAAATGTTCTGTTTCTACAGGATGCTTCACCCTCCCAGAACATCAAGGTATAATTACCTACCAGTGAAGTTCAAGCAAACTTCAGTGTCCAGTTTTTATTGGGGGTCCCAGTATGTAGGCATGATTGATTGAATCACTGACCACGTAACAATTCAATTTTCAGTCCCTCTTCCCTCCTAGGAAGTTGGGATATAGGAGTGATATCACATGCCTCACAGTCCCAACCCTCTAATCATATAATTGGTCTTTACACCACAGCCAGCCCTCATCCTGTAACCATCTAGGAGCCCACCATGAGTCAACTCCTCCTTAGCATAAACTTAGGTGTGATTCCAGGAGTCCATCATGAATAATAAAGAAACTCCTCTCACTTGGGAAATTCCAAGGGAGCAGAAGCTTCCTCCCAAGAATCCAGCATGAAGATCAGAAAAAATCACTGTCATGTTAGTTTCTCTGGTAAAATATTTCCAGGTCCTTGTACTCCATTTGATCCAACAAGGCTATTCCTCATCGAAAGCACAGGCATAGATGAATCTTAGGACCCTGAGATCAGAGGGTAGTGAGAACCCCCTATAATTCTGGGTTTTGAAGGTACAGCTGCTGTTTCTCGCCTTGAACTTTGCAGGAAGCATCCACCAACCATTTGTGCTGTAATCTGCCACCTAAGAAGAGTGAGATCCAAAAGTGCTACAGATCTTCATTCTCTACATAGAGTTACAGTCCCAGCAAGTTACAATAGAAATTCAAAGTCATCCCTTTCAGAATCTCTCAGTAAACAGAACTCACTGGTATTCTCTGTATATATCTGAGGAAATTCCTAGTATGCCTCCTCTTTTCTCTTTGAGAGAGAAAGAACAAAGGTAAATTAGAGAAAAACTAAACCAAACAAAATTTGCTCTACATTATAATCATGTAGCCTTACCTTAGTATTTACCTGAAACATTTGAGCATTCACAAAAAGGATTTATTCATTCTTTAAAAATTAATTTATTTTTAACTGACAAATAGTATTCCATCTTTCAATGGTAATTATTGAGTCCCTACTTTGCAAGCCAGGCTTAGTTCTAGGTGCTAGAGATAAACCTCATGGAACTTACACTGTAGTGAGGGGAGGTAAAAGTCAACAATAAAAATGATGCTAGACAGCATCATTTAGGGAGATACTAAGGCAAAGCAGGGTAAGGAAATAAGGGTAAAACACAGAGGAGTGTTTGCTACTTTAGATCACCTGGCCACCAGGGAAGGCCTCTGGGATGAAGTGACATTTAAGCAGAAACCAAAGGTGGTGAGCACACAAGCCCTGCACAGATCAGAACAAGGGTTCTGGAATGCTGGTGCAGAGAAAGAGGTGGAGATTGGTAGAATAGGCGTCAAAGAGGTAGCCAGGGATCAGATCAAACAGGACTTCATAGTACAGAGACTATATCTTATTATTTGGGAAAGAAACACTGCCATTGTGTGGGCATGATCAGGCATTTCTTACTCCTCTTTTTTTTTTCTTTTTCTTTTTTTTTTTTTAACAGAGTCTCACTCTGATTCCAGGCTGAAGCGCAGTTGTGCGATCTCAGCTCACTACAACCTCTGCCTCCCAGGTTCAAGCAATTCTCCTGTCTCAGCCTCCTAAGTAGCTGGGACTACAGGTGTGTGCCACCACACCCAGCTAATTTTTGTTTTTTTAGTAGAGATGGGGTTTCACCACGTTGGTCAGGATGGTTTTGGTCTCTTGACCTAGTGATCCACCCACCTCAGTCTCCCAAAGTGCTGGAATTACAGGCAGGAGCCACCGCGCCCGGCCGCCTTACCCCCCTCTTTGAGTTGATGACATACTCAAAGTTAGGAAAAATATGAATGCAGCTCGAAAGAAAGACAGAAAAGATACTGGTTGGTAATAATAGACTGCTTTGGAAGGTGACTTCCAAGCCTTCATTCAAAGACTCACCTATAAAAACCCTCATGAGTCCAAAAATATATTCCTCTCACTGTCCATCCCTCCTACACTACCAGACTGTAGTCTAAAGCATATCCTACTAGATTATAATCACAACCTCCTCCTCTTGGAGATTCCAAGATAACATTAGGGTGGCATAAAATTTTCAAAGGCAGTTTTTCATTTTTCATTATAAAATTTTTCTTGCCTCCAATCACGTTTGCCCTTGGTATTTCTGTCACTGAACATCCTAGACAATCTAGTCAAATATCCTAGAGAATCTTTACTTGTCACCTATGATAGACTTAAAAACAAACTTATCAGCTTTGTAGCAACAGGCTGTGTCAAAATGAAATTCCACAGAAGTCAAATGGAAAGGAATAGAACCAAAAGAAACATCACCATTTCTTTAAGGTTGTGGGCATGGAGGTTAGTTAGTGCTTATTTTCATGGTTGGCATATTATTTGTAACTAAAAGATGCAAACTGCAAAAAAAACTTTCAAGATCAGACATTAAAATGCTGAAGGAGCAAGATGGCCGAATAGGAACAGCTCCAGTCTCCAACTCCCAGC
>NW_012114364.1:1787019-1792768 GCF_000951035.1 Colobus angolensis palliatus | reverse complement strand
GATATAAATGATGAATTGATGGGTGCTGACGAGTTGATGGGTGCAGCACACCAACATGGCACAAGTATACATATGTAACAAACCTGCACATTATGCACATGTACCCTAGAACTTAAAGTACAATAATAAAAATAAAATAAAATGCTGCAAATTCCTACAGCTGCACATATTACGACAGTCTATTTTTTAGCTCTGACATTTTAAACCACCCACTTTCACTCTTATGGTTTATATTACCATCAGAAGCTCTTAATAAAATAAAACATTATAGCAAACATAATCTAATAGGCTAAACACACAGGGAGAGAATCAGGAGTTTAAAGTTCTTTAATTTGCTGAGTTTCCCCATTTTTAACATTGAAAAATCATTAGTTCTTGCTTGTTGAAGCAGACTTCCACTTGCTTACTGAATGGAATGGCACTGTGAACAATTCAGCAGTATCTTCTTCCCAAGAGAAGTGGGGTATAAAATTAAAAAGCTAAGTTTATTTGAAACCTTTCAGGACCATTTTTCAAGGGAGGTATTATGGACATCATAGAGTTTGGTTCTGTGTCAATTCACTGTCTACAGAGTAGCTTAATACATTTCTCTTGATTTCAGGCTTACAAACAGGGCATGGCCAGGGAAGGATAAAGAAGAGAAAAAAAAAAAATGTTACTCTTACAGAGTCACAGATGTTTTGATTCTGTACCACTGTGGTCCAAAAATATTCCTGCATACCCTTGGGCATGATCTTATGAAAAGACTGAATCTGAGATTTGATTGGAAACAGAAATTCATTACAATTCTAAATTCACTTCAAGGAACACAAAGAGATGGTCATTTGCATCAGTTAAGGTTTCACTAGAAAAGCAGAGCCACCATGAGTGATTCAGAAGAAGGGATGTACTACGCGGATCTGACCTTTTACAATTGCTGGGGCTGGTTAGATCCCTATGTAAATGTGATGCTTCTGTGTCTATAACCCAAGTTGAAAGCTGGCAGGGCAGCAGGGCCATTCTGGAAGAGAAGGTGAATGGACTTGAAGTAGGGGGAAGCAAAGGCAAAATGGAATCCACAAGAATGAACTAAAATACACGTCTGTTTCCCACTGCCTTTAAGGCTCCAACTTTAATAATGCAAGAGACTTGCAAAAAGAATGGCACTCTTCCCTGCAGAACTGCATACATACCTGCACCATGATTCCAACTAGCTGAAAGAGGAGATCTGGAGAGCACTGGAGGAGCTGAGGGCCTGGGTGCTGCTGCAAATGAACAGCACGTTCACCAACATTTCTGTGACAAACTGCATGAGGCCTGGCAGCAACAAAACCTATGCCAACCTTCTGAATGTGATCTCAGCCACTTCACTTTCATCTTCCAAATCTTGCAGAAATTTTTCTTGTGGTCAGTCCTAACCCAGATCATCTTGCAAAGGCAATTCTAAGAAACCTAGTCTCAACTTAGCTAAAGTGACATAGTGCAAAGTCACCATATCTTGGTAAGCTGCTTTCATATTCCACTGTCCCATCCCCTCAAAACTGGTAAAACTAGATGGTCTGTAACCTATTTCCTCATTTCAAATTTTAGCTCATTTCTTATTTGAAAAAATATATAATTAGTATCTTTACTAGTTAAGCAAGCACTTTTATCATTTATTAGTACACAAGCAAGCACCTTTATAGCAAAAAGTATTATGCATCTATAAATTGCATTTATTCTTAAGGAAATTTCTAGCTCTCAGTATGTGTGACATACATTCAGTGAATCAAAAATCAACTTATGTTTTAATAAAAATATGTTTGGAGTTCTACAGTGGGAAAGGTCCTGTGAGGAGAACAAAAAGACAAGCTACAGAGTGGCAGAAAATATTTAGCAATCACATACTCGACAAAGTACATGTATCTAGAATATATAAAGAACTTCAATACTCAACATTAGAAGAAAAAAAAAACCTACAAATGGACAAAAGATACAAAGGCACATTTACCACACTCCTTGGTTTAATATCAGATGTTTAATAACTTCACTCATTAGGGAATGGTAAATTAATGAGGTACATATAGAGGTGTGATATCATTACATATCTATCAGAATGGCTACAGTAAAAAACAGCAACAATACAAAGCGCTGGCGGAGATGCACAGAAACTGGATTACTCAGACACTGCTGGTAGGAACATCTGGAAAACAGTGTGGCAACTTCACATAAAGCATATAAACATGCAGTCATCACATGACCCAGCAATTGGACTCCTGGGCATTTATCCCAGAGAAATAAAAATTTATGTTTACACAAATACCTGTACGTGAATTTGTATAGCAGCTTTATTTGTATTAGCCAAAAGTTGGAAACAACCCAGATGTCCCCAACAGGTGAACAGTTATACAAACTGTGGTGTATCTATACAATGGAATATAACTCAGTAATAAAAAGGAACAAACTATGGATACATGCAACAGCCTGAAGATCCAGAGACACGCTGAGTGAAAAAAGCCAATCTCAATAGGTTACATACCACGTGACTCCATTTATACAACAGTATTAAAATGACAAAATGATAAAAATGGAGAATAGATTCATGGTTGTTATGGATTTGGGTGAGGGGATTATGGATTAGGCAGTTGTTAAAGATTAGGTGTCCATGATTGCCATAAAGAAGTACCAAGGATCCTTGGGATAGAACTGTTCCATATCTTGACTGTGGTGGTACTCTCTGAAATCTACACATATGATAAAGCTGCATAGAACTAAATACACACTTAGTAAAATAAAAAATAAAAATAGAAGTACACATAAAATGGGTGAAATCTGACTAAATGCTGTAGATTGCATCAATATCAATTTCCTGGTTGTAATATTATACCATCATAATGCAGGATGTTACCATTGGGGGAAATGGATAGAGTATAAGGAATTTCTATATTATTACTCAAAACTTCATGGGAATGTACAATTATATTTTAAAAAAATTTTTTTAAAGGGGTTTGAAAACTCAAAGTTTTTGCTCAAACAAGCATAATTTAAGATACAGTTAAAATTGTTTGCACAGATTTAAAGGGCCCTTTGAATTGTGTTTTCACTATCTAAAATGAAAATCATAGACATAATCTATGTGAAGCATCTAGGCCAATGCTTGGTTCATAGTGAATAGTTAATAAATGTGGCTTTCTGTCCTTCTTTGTACCATCCTGTAGAGTTGTGTGAGTCTAAAGTCGTTGATGTCCTCCAGCTTCATGCTATCCCACTAGAAGATGCAGTTTCACCTTAGGTGACTATAAAGAAAGCTGTCCAGTCTTATTTAAATCAACGCATGTGAGCACAGAAAGACTACTTAACGTTCTCTTTCTGAAGAGGCAGTTATCTCTTTCCAATCAGTGCTGTGTTGCTCCTCTAGATTTGCAACTCAATCTTCTCAAAAAACAAGTGTATCTTTCACAGGCAGTGGCATATAATATACAGCAAGCTATGCCTCTTAGATACCAAGCTGCTTGTTACAATCAATGATTACCACAAGAGTCCCTCAGCTCTCTTCCTCCTAAACCCCCCAACTCTCCTTTGCCCTTGTTCTGTCAACCCCTAGCTAATTTTCCTCTTAATCAATGGTCTTACTTCTTTGTCTACTCCCTCCACCCCTCCCTTCTGCTGTCTCCATCATGAAGAAAAATAAAACATTTTAGGTGAGGTGCAGTGGCTCATGCCTACAAGCCCAGCACATTGGGAGGCTGAGGCTTAAAGATCTTTTAGCCAAGGAGTTCAACATTGGCCTACACAACACAGGAAGATCCCATATCTACAAGAAAAATTAAAAATATATCTGGGTGCATGGTATGCATGTGCCAGTAGTTTCAGCTACTTGGGAGACTGAGGCAGGAGAATTGCTTATGTCCAGCAGTTTCAGGCTCCGGTGAGGAATATACGTGCCACTGCACTCCAGGCTGGAGGACACAGTGAGATCCCATCTCAAAAAAGAAAAAAAGAGAAAAGACAGAGAAAAAAAGAAGAAAACCTTCTAGAAAGTCAAGAAGTGAAAACACCCTTCCCTACTCTCCAGCAAGTAGGTACAGGCATATGACTCTGCCCTTTTTAATTGAAAAATACTCAGACCTGTGACCAGGATGGTCTCCATGGCTGTTACAAAGACAGCAAGCACATCTCATGCTGTGAATTTGCACATCTTAAATTAACCAAAAACCCTGACGGTAATAAATGAAAAAGCAGGTCAATCTAGAAGTGAAACATTTATATTCGTCCCAAGGAGATTTTAAGAAACATCTGGGAAACTGAATAACGTACGAGGTTAGCCGAGGTGATCTTTCAGCAGAAAACCAGAACAACTTTCTAAGAGGACAAATGTCTATAACATATTCTCTTCAAAGTCAAATATGTAATTTTCTCACTCTCCTTAAAAACATTAAACTTTCAGTGGAAGACGTAAGTCAAAGGCCCACGAATTGTTGCTGATTGCTATGGTTTCCTTTTCTAAGTCAT
Organism: Colobus angolensis palliatus; assembly: GCF_000951035.1. Lineage (NCBI taxonomy): Eukaryota > Metazoa > Chordata > Mammalia > Primates > Cercopithecidae > Colobus > Colobus angolensis. The sequence goes on along the minus strand of NW_012114364.1, from coordinate 1,788,298 downwards.
CAGAGACACCTGTCAAGAGGCCTAAGCTTCTCAGCCAGAGCAGGCTTTTCAAGCTGCCAACCCAGTCTCAAATAATCATTACCATAAGCACGGGTTCCTATTACACCCGTTGGAAAAAGGCTGAAAACGCCGATAATAGCGCACCAATATTATTTCAACAGTTTTGACCGGCGCATTAAAATGAGCTTAAATGCTGAGCCACATTATAAAGGGTTGAGTCAAGCTCCTGATTGTGTAAGATAGCACTTCCCTCAAATGAGCGCTTCTCTTCTTTCCTCAGAATCTAGGCTTCTTTTTAAATTAAAGAAAATACTCCACCCCACAAAAACCTGGCATATTCTCGGTTCCCTTTACACTTATTCACACCAGAAACGCTGAATCACGACTCCGAGGTTGTAAAAGAAAAACTATTTCGGCTGGGACCCCAGGGTCCCTGGAGAAGCCTAGGCTCTGCGTTACTTCTCTCTGCACCTTCTAAAGTCTAGATGCAGAGCGGTCTGGCAGATTGGAGAGCCTCGGGGAGCAGCCAAGGGTGCAAGGCGGGGGCTGGGGCTGGGGAGAGTCTTCAGCTCCCTCTCCTAAACCCACGCAGCCCTGTCAGCTCAAGGCTCCCGCCTCGCCTCATCTGAACGAAATCCTTAAGGGGCTGATACACTTCTCTTCTGCAAAGCTGCCCAACAGCCTCCGAGAAATTCTCAACTTGGAAGCATAGCCACCACCGCCACCCCTCCGGAACCCTCTAGGTCCGCGCTAGTCCCACTTGGTCACGATCCGGCAGGCGATGGGGTGCGGAGGCGGTTCCACCAGCCCGCTCCCAGCCCTGCCTCGAGAGAGAAGCCCGCTGAGAGCGCAGACACTTGAAAAACTCGATCCCAACTCCCCAGCCGGCGCCTCCCGAACCGCCCCGAGAGCCCAGATAAGCCGGGCACTGGATCCCGGAGCACAGTGCCATGCACATCCTGGAGAGGAGGGAGGTGTGGAGGGAAAGGGCGGCAAAAATGAAATGCCCCCAAGTCAGTTCCGCAACTTCTCCCGGACCGAGGGACGGGCGGTGGGTAGAGGAGGCAGCGGCGGCTAGCGCGAGGTGAGAGACTCACTTGAAGGTGAGGACGCAGAGCGGCCGGTAGGACTTGTGGCTGGTGTTCTCGGCCATGCCCTTGCCCCAGAAGTCGTTGGTGAAGATGCTCCAGCGGAGCGGGGCGCCTGGCCGCACGTCGGGGTTGTTCACGATCGCCCACACGTCGTCGTGCACGAACTCGCCCTGCAGGGAGCGGCCGTA
>NW_012114364.1:1765110-1786514 GCF_000951035.1 Colobus angolensis palliatus | reverse complement strand
GGGCACCCCGGGGTCCCACTTGCGGTGCCGGGCTGTGCTCACCCCCACGCCTCCGCCCCCATCCTTCTCCCCCGAACGGGGCTGGGGAGGGGCACATCTGGCGGACCCCTCCCGGGGCAACTAGGCGGGTTTAGCAGGTGCGCAGCCTGGAACCCCCACACCCACCATCCAAGGAGAAAAGTGCTGCTGCTTCCCGGGAAGTTCCCGGCTTTTCAGCACCCGGGACCACAGCAGCGGTGCCCGGGGAGACGCTCTCCACCCGCCCGGTGCTCGCGTTCAGTCCCCGGCTGCGTGTTCTTCTGCCCGGGCTTTCTCTCACCCGCCCGGCGCCGCGTCCCGCAGACCCAGCCTCCGTACCCGCGGGGACAGGAGGCACCTTCCCCGAAGCCAGGAGAAGCGGTCTCCCTGGACAAGGACCTGCTCGCCCTGCCGGGGTGTGTTCAGAGGCGCCACCAGCTCTTTAACTTACCGCCCATTTCTTGGCCCGCACTTACGAAAAGTACCAGGTTCCAGTTTTGGTGGGGGCCTGGGAGCCGAATTGGCTTCTGAAATATTTTTTTGTTTTATTGTTTGCTTAAACTCAAGATAATTTGGGAGATGCCAAGCAAAAAGCAAACTAATCTAACTGGATCACTTGGGTCTCATTATTTCCTGGGCTGTGGGCGTGTTTGAACTGTTCCTGCTAATTCAGTAAAGGGCAGCGAAGAAGGTGGGGATGGGGGGATGGGAGGGGGGATTTGCATTAGGGCCTCTGGCTTTGGCTCCTAAACTTCCTTGTCTTTCTGAAAGATTGTTTTCTTTTTTAAAATACTAATTATAATAATATATCCAGAGTGATGATTACTAGAATTTCTCCAGGTCTGAAAGTTCTATTTGTTCTTTCAGGCACCTTGTAAATTTCCATTGCTGTGTTAGAAATTACCAGAAGTTTGACACATCCAGATAGAAAAACTGAAAATAAGAAGTCACTCTTTTATTCTCATCCTCCCCAAATCCTTAAAAAGCTCACCGACTGAAAAAATAAAATCCAGAAATTGTTCCTCTGCTGTGAGTATTTGTGTGGCTCTTTACTGTAGCAAGTTACTTTTAAAAAAATTGTAAGACATCTGAGCAGTTGAAAAGTCAAGGAATTAAGATAAACTTATTGTAACTCAAAATACGTTTCACCCATTTTCACTTTGTTTATTTGGTGACTTCAAATTGGTAACTGAGAAATGAAACTGGAAATCTTGGACATGGATGTTTTCATTCTTTCATCAAAATCTTTCACCCTTGATAACCTTAATATCCAGACTTTAATATCTAGACACACCTGAGCCTATCTCCCCATAAAACACACTACAGCCTTTCCTCTTCACTTGCCTATTAACTTAACACAAATATATTAAGGAGATTCTTTGTACTACAATGTGCTAAGTATAGGATTGGAAGACCCAAAGCTGCTCGTGTGTGTGTGTGTGTGTGTGTTTAACACCATAAAAGTCTAGCTTTCTAAGTTAACAGCTGATTGAGATAATGAAGTTATCTTTGCTGGAATCATAGTTGATGTAATAGGTCAATGTATCAATCCTTACTTATAATTAACAAAGGCTTTCTAGAGAGAACATCTTAACCGGAAAGAGTGACTCTAGGCCAGGTGCAACGGCTCACATCTGTAATCCAAGCACTTTGGGAGGCCAAAGCAGAAGGGTTGCTTGAGGCCAGGAGTTCAAGACTGGCCTGGGCTACAGAGTGAGACCCTGCCTCAAAAAAGAAAAAAAAAGAATGGCCTCTAATAGAAGATTTTCATAGAGAGAAAGTCTTTTTTCCTTCCTCAAATCATCCTTAAGTCATCCTTGTCCAAGAAAGAGCTCTGGCCACCCCCTTCTCGGAGTTGTTTTCTTTTTTAGATGGAAACAGTATCAGAGTGCTCTATGACCATGGAGAGTAGTGCAGGACTCAGGGCTGAGACTCCAAAGAGATCATAAAAAGAAGAGATAAAGGAAACCTCAAAGTGGGATTCCTGGTTACATAATCTTTCCTCTAAGTTCAGTGGCATCTTTATTCTGTTTAGCGCTCAGATGACAAATTTGAGATTAACTTAAAATAGTGAAATGCTTTAAGTCTTCTCAAGGACAACCAATCACTAAATATTTTTAAAAATTAATTCCTTCGGGCCTGGCACAATGGCTCATGCCTGTAATCCCAGAACTTTAGGAGGTCGAGGTGGGCAGATCAAGTCAGGAGATTGAGACCATCCTGGCCAATGTGGTGAAACCCTGTCTCTACTAAATATACAAAAATAACCTGGGCATGGTGGCACACGCCTGTAGTCCCAGCTACTTGGGAGACTGAGGCAGGAGAATCGCTGGAACCCGGGAGGTGAAGGTTACAGTGAGCCAAGATCATGCCATGGCACTCCTGCCTGGGGACAGTGCAAGACTCTATCTATAAAAAGAAATAATAATAAATAAATTAGTTTATTCACAGCCGCATCACTTTCTGATTGAATACTGTTCTGTGTTGTAGGAAAAGTATAGAAGTACTGATGTCAGAGAGAGGTTTACATTGATATGCCAGCCCATCAAGCCATTTGCTTCTCTGTTAAAAAGTGGAAAACACCCATCTTGGCTAATAAAGGGGTCCAAAAGGAAATTAGATTTAATTCTTGTTATTTAGCCTCTGATTATTTTTAAAGGATTGATAATTAGAGCAATACTACCTCCTAAAACACCTTGTGTCCACTCAAAGCAATTTATAATAAAACATAAATTATTGTAGAAGTACCTCTCTGAGGCTCATATAGATTAAGTCACTCATACAAATTAAGATGGACCATATTTCTAAAAGAGATTAGGACACCCTGTAATCCCAGCACTTTGGGAGGCCGAGACGGGCGGATCACGAGGTCAGGAGATCGAGACCATCCTGGCTAACACGGTGAAACCCCGTCTCTACTAAAAAATACAAAAAAACTAGCCGGGCGAGGTGGCGGGCGCCTGTAGTCCCAGCTACTCCGGAGGCTGAGGCAGGAGAATGGCGTAAACCCGGGAGGCGGAGCTTGCAGTGAGCTGAGATCCGGCCACTGCACGCCAGCCTGGGCGACAGAGCAAGACTCCGTCTCAAAAAAAAAAAAAAAAAAGAGATTAGGACACAACTAAAAATCAAGGGCAAGATATTGTAATAAAAACAATTTCAGATTACTGCTGACAACAATTCTTTGCTTGACCAAACTTTAGTTAGTTTTCTGAATCTTTTCCTAGCACTGTCAGTGTACTTCCTTGTAAAATCCAGTTTTAGCAAAGAACACTACTAAGTCAGTTTGGCAAGAGAGGGATCAGATATCAAGGGTAGGGAGTTCTTGCTGTATTAGAAGTTGAGTCCAATCTCTTTTCCCCACTGAAGGACCACATTGCAGTGGTCCCTATAACTATCATGATGGTACCGAATAAATTCTACCATGCTTTAACAAGTATTGTTGAATATTTTTTTTTTATTTTAACACTGCCCCCTGTGCTTTTTTTCAGCCTAATGATATCCTCTATTCAAATATAACCTATATAAATGGCCAAATGCAATATCACAAAGGTGACAATATCATTTATAAAAGAGATGATAATATGGTTTACATTAAAACATAAATTTTTGTTGTCTAGTTCTTTAAATATTACTGACAGGGCAGGTGTTGGGCAGCCGTGGGCTGTGCCCAGACCTCGGCCCAGACTGGTGACAGCAGAAGCAATAGTGGTAGTGTGGCGGCTGCAGCCCCAGGAGGAGAAAGGGGCTCTCCATGGAGACTGTCTTTCCTTCCAACCCTAAAGCCTCTCTCTGCATCATCTGCACAGTAATACAATTTAAGAGTATCAAAAATTATTTGTGACCTTGCATTTTCTGGCACTCAGGCAATAAACTTTGTCAGTATATTACTACAAGATTAAAGTATACCTATGTACATTGCAATAAAACATATTGCAGGAGAGAAAAACTGTCTTTTTCTTCCTACCTTTTTTGGTTCCTGGCTTGATCTCTGTAACAAAAGACAGATTAACAAGAGAAATGCATACAAATTCGTTTAGTATATGTTTTACCTGACACAGGAGACTTCATAAGGAATTGAAGACCCAAAGAAATAGTTAAACCTGATTGTTTTCAAACTATGTTTGCTGAAGAATAAAGAAACATGGAAAAATATGATAGGATAAAAATGGGTGTGAACTAAGAGTTGTAAAGTGGGGGAACCTTAGCAAGGCCTGTTTGTTCATATTTATCTGGGAATCACTGCAGCTTTGGAAATAAGGACAATCTCCTTGGAAGATAGGAAGGGCACCTCTCACATGAGCGTCTTATGACCTGTTTCATAGGAAGATCAGAAAGTCCTTCCTGCACCTGCCATTTCTTGAATTATTTTGGCTTAAAATATTCAATATGTCAAGGTGTCATATTTTGGAGTAGCATGTCCTGAACCACATCAATATCAAAGATTTACCAGAATTCTTCAAAGAGTGGAATCTCTGGCTTTGAAAACTGCTGCAACATTGCAAAGCTAATATCCATAGTCTTAGAAATTATTGTGTATAATAGAAAAGAACACTGTTTTCATCTGAATGTAATTTTAATAACACATTTTATTTTACATTTTAATTATACATAAATCAAACAGCTACTTTTAGTGTTTTATACAACCTCTACAACTTATAGGAAATGTCAGAGGAAGCACTAAAATGCCATTGTATAAATTTACATTTTAAATTAAAGTCAGACTTATACCAAACAGATTTGAATGAAGAGTTAATTTTTTTTTTCTTTTTTCTTTTTTTTTTTTGAGATGAAGTCTCGCTCTGTTGCCCTGGCTGGAGTGCAAAGGCGTGATCTCAACTCACAGCAACCTCCACCTCCCAGGTTCTAGTGATTCTTCTGCCTCAGCCTCCCAAGTAGCTGGGATTACAGGCACCCACCACCACACCCAGCTAATTTTTGTTTTAGTAGAGACGGGGTTTCATCATGTTGGTCTTGAACTCCTGACCTCAGGTGATCCACCCGCCTCAGCCTCCCAAAGTGCTGGGATTACCAGCATGAGCCACTGCACCCAGGCCGAAGAGTTAAATTTTTTAAGAAAATTATTACTTCTGAATCAAGAGCTCTAGATGTACTTTATATTTCAAAATAAAGTATCAGACATTTATTCCAATGTTGTCATAGCCTATAAAATACTCGTAACTGTGCTAGTCACAGTTGAATGAGCAGAGAGATGTTTCTCCAATTCAAAGAATATTTTATTTTAAATCCTGATTCATAGCATTTGCTGATTTCCATGGTACAAATATTTTCACCATGTTTGATTTCATGCAACCAATGTGACCTCACTGAACACAGAGACGGGAAGAGATATATAGCAGCACGTTATTCTACAACATTTTCACCAAATGGATACAGCAGCTATAAATAAGACCAAGAGTATATTAACGGTGAAATAATTAAAACATGATGAGTTTTGAGCATTTATTGTACTCATTTAAATCTAATTTGTAGAAATGGTTTCTATAACTTAATTTTGTACAAAATTGTGTTTAACAACTGGCTTGCAAAATTCCTAAGAATGTAAGAATTAATTTTTTGAACCAGTGCGAATTCACTCCAGCACATTATCAAATGAAATATGCTTGGTCATTATTTGTATTATAATTTTGAATTTGAGTGACAAGTAATGGGATGTGTGCTCATTATACCTATGCAGTAAAGAACCTTACTGAAATAAAGGTCTAACCTTTGCCTCAGCAATTGGAAGATCACCTCTAGGCCCCTGCCTAGAATGATCTGCCTCATAGGCATGTCTGTTTTCCTAGAAGTTTTGGCCACTGGACAGTCTAATGCTATGGTTTATGGTGGGAGTCTTGAGCTGCACAGCATTAGTTCTGACTTCTGGGGAACTGGAGACTAAAGGTATGAAGACAAACAGAATACGCCTCGCCAAAACATGCCAGTTTGGCATCATGATTGTTTTGAGGTGAAGACAATTAGCTCTCTGTGCCCCCATTTTCTGTCTAAAAGCAGGCCATGAATTTCCATTTTTAAAGATATCTCCTCTCATGCCCAAAAAAAAACTACTCCAGAGACAATTCTTAGCACTGGACAGGATGCTTATCTGTGTAACAAACATACTAAAACAACCCTTATTTACTATACATTTCCTCTCCTCACTCCCCGTGCTGCCCTCACCTCCCCGCCCTCACATTCCCCTGATACTCCAGAAGTGAATCCCTCTTCCTTTGTCTAGCCTAAGATAAGCCTTCAATTCTAAGTGCCTTCAATTCTAAGTGCCTCAATTAAGGCTCAATATAAGCCTTCAATTCTAAGTGCCTCCTTGAGTCACAATTCTTTGGAAACTTTCATGCATATATATGTAATTAAATTGGTTTTGCCAGCTGGGCGCAATGGCTCACACCTATAATCCCAACACTTTGGGAGGTCAAAGTGGGTGGATCACCTGAGGTCAGGAGTTCAAGATCAGCCTGGCCAACATGGAGAAACCCCGTCTGTACTAAAGATAGAAAAATTAGCCAGGAGTGGTGGTGGACACCTGTAATCCCAGCTGCTACTCGGAAAGCCTGAGGCGGGAGAATCACTTGAACCTGGGAGGTGGAGATGGCAGTGAGCTAAGATCATACCACTGCACTCCAGACTGGGCGACAGAGCAAGACTCCATCTCAATAAACAAACAAACAAACAAGTTTATTGTAGCACTATTTACAAAGACTTGGAACCAACCAAAATGCTCATCAATTATAGACTGGATATAGAAAATGTGGCACATATACACCATGGAATACTATGCAGTCATAAAAAAGAATGAGTTCATGTCTTTTTCAGGGACATGGATGAAGCTGGAAACCATCAATGTTAGCAGACTAACACAGGAACACAAAGCCAAACACTGCATGTCCCCACTCATAAGTGGGAGCTGAACAATGAGAACACATGGACACAGGGAGGGGAACATCACTCACCGGGGTCTGTCAGGGGTTGGGGGTCAAGGGAAGAGATAGCTTTAGGACAAATACTTAATGCATGCATTGTTTAAAACCTAGGTGATGGGTTGAAGATTGCAGCAAATCAACATGGCACATATATACAACTAGCATACAACATGCATACATGTATACAACATGCATACTGCATGCATGCTACATGTACAGCATCGACGTTATTTGCACACTACATGAATATGTCATGCATATATACTACATGTAGGTTACATGCACAAAACTTCCACATTACATGTGTACAGCATGTGTTCAACATGCGTGCTACAAACATACAACATTCACACTACATGTGTACATGTGTAAGACCTGTATGCCACATGCAGATATGTGTACAACATGCATACAACATGCATGCTGCATGCTGCATGCATGCATACCACTTGCAAACAACATTCATGTCACAAGCATACATTTGTAAAACATTCACGATGCATGCATACAACATATAGAATATGCTAATTACATGCCACAGCATGCAAGTCACATATGAACAACATGTGTACTGCACTATTCTACACATGTGCCGCACGCCACAGCATGCAAGTTACATGTGTGCCACATGTGTAGAACATGCATCCCACATGCTGGGAGCTTGCATGCTAAACACATAGAATATGCACACTGCATGCCACACCATGCACCTTGCATTTTTCTGACATGCACACTACATGCTACAACATGCAATCTACATATGTGCAGCATTCATGCTACAGCCTTATAACATGCTTACTGCATTCTGCAGCATGCAGACTACATGCATGACACATGTGTGACACTTGCATGGAACATACAACACATGGTACTTGGGTGATGTCTGCATGCTGTATGCTTGTAGCATGCCTGTAACATGCAAGCTACATGCATGCCACGTGAATGAGCACAGCATTGATGCCACATGCATCTGACATGCGACATGTGTGCAGTATACGTGAAACATCCATGACACAAGCATATAATGCATGCACAATGTGCCCACAATATGCTTTCAATATGCACACATTATGCACAGAGCTTGCGTGCGTGTTTGCAGCATGTGTGCATGCCAGAACATGTGGGAAACATACACGCAGCATGAACATTACATGCTGCAATGGGCGCACAGCATGCATACAACATGCATAGCACATGCTACAACATGTGAGAAACATACATGCAGCATGCACCTTACACACTGCAAGATGAGCACATGTATGCTACTCTGTGTGCCATGCATGCAACACATGTGCTACATGCCACAGGATTCAAGCTATGCGCCTGGAACATGTGTAATACATGCTACAAATGGAAGATACATGCATGCAATATGAGTAGAGCATGTAGTCTACATGCATATTGCATGCTACAAAATGCAAAACCACATGCATGTGACGTGTGTGTCACATGAGTAGGGCATGTATCATGCATGCATTGAGTCTGCGTGCTATACACGTAGTACATGTGCACTTCATGCCAAATGCAAATTACATGCTTGCAACACGATACAACATACAACCCACATGCTAGTAACATGTGCACCACATGCAAGCTACATGTTGAAACATGTGTGAAGTATGCATGCAACGTGCACATTACACACTGCAACATGTTTGTAACGTGCTTGCAGCTGTATATTACATCCTGTGACATCTGCACAGCATGCATGCTACATTAATAATAAATGCACACTGCATGCCACAACATGCAAGCTATATGCTATGGCATGCAAGACACATGCATGCAGTATGCATACTACATTCTTATAGCATGTCTGTAACATGCATGCTGTGTGCCACAACATGCGCACTACATGCTTGTAACATGTACACTATGTAATAAAACATGCAAGGTACATGAATGTGACAAGCTTGCCGTGTGTGTAGAGCATGTTTTCTGTATGTGTGTGGCTTTATGCTGCACATGTATAATATAGGTCCTGCATGCCACAACCTACAAGCTACATGCTTGCAATATGCACACTACACGTCACATCAGACCTACATGCTTTTAACGTGCTTACTGCATATTGAGTCATGCAAGCTACGTGCATGAAACGTGCGTGTCGCATGCACATTACATGGGGCAACAGGTGCACTTTGCAATATGCGTGCTGCATGCCACATCATACATGCAGAGACGTGCACACCATGTCTCCTACATTTGTGATACATGCACACTAAGTGCACAACATGCAACCTACATGCTTGTAACATACACTATATGCCACCATATGCAATTAACATGCATACTACGCACACTGCATGCTACAACATGCAAGCTACGTGTGTGCAACATGCTTACTGCATGCTTGCAACAAATCTACTACACCCTACAACATGCATGCCACATGCATAGAGCATGTATTCTGCATGCAATTCACATGCATACTTGCACATAACATGCATGCATCATGTGCACATGCATACCGCATGTTACAAAATGTGTGCAACCTGCATATGTGCATGCCACATTCTACAAAGTGCGTGCAACTTGCATACAACATGCATACTACATGTGTACACTATGTGTTCATGTGTAGGCACACAGACAACATGAATATCATGGTTCTACCTCATGCATGTAACTTGCCAGAACATGCATGCTGCATGCATGCAACACATGTGCAACATTCATGAACATGCATACTACATGCTACCACATGCATACTACATGTGTGCTACAAGTGCTCAGCTACCCCCTCAAGAAGAATATAAGAAGTGCAATAGGTAGCTTTAAAAATGTTATATTAAGCTCTCTTTTTTCTTCTATTTAAAGTTTCAAGGAAAGGCTCCAAAGGCAGACAAATACAACCAAAAAGCATATAAGTAAGTAGCAAACCCTCAAAAACTTAGAGTCACTGCAGGAGAATGGCTGAGGAGTTAACATCAAGAATTCACACGTGATTGCTAGTTTGTAGATGATGAAGCTCAATACTGATGGCTGTTTTAGAAAAGAGAACAAATAATGAGGAAAATGTAAAATTCTGGTTAGTCTACATAAAATATGTATTACAGTCATCAGTATTAAGTGTTTTCTCTTCCATATTGTACAGTAATACTTTGTTTTAATGTGTTCTATTTAATGGGTCATACTTACTTGCATTGTATTGAATTACGAAAGTGATTTTGTAAGGAATTCACCAACTCACTGATGGTGTTGAGGTCCACTATGTCCCAACCCAAATTCTTAGCATTTTAACTACATAAGTTGTAAGGCCCAGTATAAAATGAAAATGAGGGACTCTTTTTTCTAAAGTTATTAAGAATTTCAGGATGGTGACAGTGGCGCATAAACCAAAAGTGAAGTCCTTCTATACACTGAGTTCATCTAAGTACAGGGTTCTGTATGACTACAAAAGTTGCACACCCATGAAGCCAGGCCTGTTTTAACAGGCAATCCTATTCATATAATTATCTCCAGCTAGTTTAAATACTCCTGGCAAACAATGGCCTTGGGGCAGCCAAAATTAATGGGCTCAGGGCACCCAGGACATAATAAAATATTCACCGTAAGTCAATGACATGGCTTGCATTTTATGTTATTAAAGAAGTTGGGAAATCTACCATGCAGTTTTTCTTTGCCAAGAAATAAAGATTATATCTAGAGACAGATAATTTCCCTCGAGAAATTACAATCTCCCATCTTTCCTTGCTGTGCTGCTAAGCCTTATTTCTTGGACTATTTTTCCATGTGTGAGTTAATCTAAAGGAATATGAATGAATCTTTTCAGGCTCCACAGTAGCTTACAAAAAATTCTTCTAAAATGTCTTTTAGATTTTCTTTTTGGCCATGTTACTGTAAATGAGGCAGCCAGGTTTTTGTTGTTGTAGTCGTTGTTGTTCTTAAATAATTTTAAGATTTTGCACATCTTGGATAACAGCTGAATATTGTGGCCTTTCCAGTTAGACAGAAGACAAAGTAGAAGTAGATTCTGGCTTCACAGTTTCTTTCACATCCTCTATGTCTTTCATCTCCCATTTGTTCAGTGATTTCATTCTTTCTCCATTATGTAGTTTAAGAGATTAGGAACCCGTTTTATTCATCTGACAACTTTTTTCAGAGAATTAGCATTACACCTACGTCTAAGAAAATGAGTTCCCTGACAATGCTGTCATTGCTACCTACTTGTATTTAGAAAAACACTCGAATGTTAATATGTTCCCTTCATACTTGGCCCAAAATTTAGATAACAGCTCCCAAAAGGTGCTATCAGGAGTCACAGTGATAGCAAACCCATAGAACATGCCATAAACCCACTTACTCTCTGTGAACATAAAAAACATGACTGATCAATTGTGATAGTTTTGCACATCAACTCCAGATACAAACTTAAAATCCCTCTCAACACTGCCTTCCAGACTGCCACTGTCTGTTAATAGGTTGCCCTGTGAGTGGAAACCTCTTTACTGTCCGTGAGCCAGTGGAAGATGGCTGCAAGGAGGCATGGGTCCTAAAACATAATAATGCATCTTCCACATAAATGAAAGTCTAGCACTTACAAAGTGTTTTCATAGCTTTAGATTTTATCACTTCCATTTGAATAAATGTATTACCAATAAATTTTAAGGAGGGCTTTTGTACTTTGAGATTATTTTAAGGAAGTTTCTATAAGAATTTTACTGTTCTGCAAATATAGTACCAGATAATTGAAAATTACCATACAAGGATTATATGGCCATATTAGAGTATTTCTATGAATATTGATGCCTAAAAATGTGGAAAATCTATGAAAAATATGACTAAGAGCCATTTTAAAGAAATATAGGCAAAAATAAAGACCCCAATAGTTAATATAGTTTTAGCTATAATTTATCATCACTAAACCCATTATCAGGGGTTTTCTGTGTTATTTTTGCCTCCAAATTGAAAATAAATTGTTTATGGATAGGAAGATTTCATTGAATCTGTGTTTCCTAAAAATAGCAGAATTTTGATTCTCCAACTACTCACACTAGTTCCTGAATGAATTATTTTACTTTACATGGTTTCTGGTCAAGATATGTACAGAGAATTGGACCTTTCACTCCCAATCATTGCTAGACTGGGTTCCAAATTTCTAAACTGTGAACAAACCTCAGTGGGCAGTTGTGAAGGTTAAAAGAGGTAAGTCAAGAGCTCTGAAGAGTGCCATAGCAAGGTGTGCTCAACACGTTAGCTATGGTAAAATATTTTGATGATGATAGTGAAGATGTTTCTTTTTTCCCTTAGCAATTTTCTCACTACTGCCATTTCTCGCCATTATAGTAACATGGAATAACTATCACTAAGTGACTATTAAATATCTGCTTTTCAATTCCTAACTACTGATTGATTTACTGATTTACTTTGAAGGAGAATGTGGTTATCATCCTAACCTGCATTTACTCTGGACAACCACAGTTTATTTTACTCACTATTGTCTATTTGCAGTTGTAGGATTGAGACTATAAACCTTCTCAATTCCTGGTGCCAGAGAATGCGTAAGGAATTCTGGTCAACAAGTCACCCAGCTGCTCTGTTGTTTCTAATTTGGCTGCCAGGATCAAGTTGCTTCTTAAAGAAACTTTAATAACTTTTCTTTCAAAAACGTTAACCTTCATCATCTCATGGCTTAAGTGTTTAATGATTACTTCATAAATAAATTTTCATACTTCCCTATGGTTACTCGCAAAGTTATCCAGCTATTTTATGTTTGTCCCCTTTTTCAATCTGCTTAACATTTAAAAAAAAATTTGTGAAGCTGAGCATATGGTGAAAATGAACCAGCAAAAAACTAGGAAGCTGTAATAAAGACATATTTTTCCAAAGATAGCCTTTTTCTAGGATTTTCAAGGGAATCTTTTTTTCCCCCCTTTAAAGTTGCAAGGTTGAAGATGAATCTCTTTTGCTCCATTTGTAGTAAGTCACTAAGGTAGGCGATAGTGAACTGCTGTCTTTGTAGTACTAACTCTGGAGAAAATAGGGTTCTGGGCAGGGAACAAGTGAGAGGGACTTTTCTTCCCTGTCACGGGGAGACTAGGTCATTCCAATCAACCTTCCCTCTAAAGATCCATAGGAAACCAGGTTAAACAACAACACTATTCGCCTCATAACGTCAGATCATTAAGAATAGAGAAATGGGCCGGGCGCAGTGGCTCACGCCTGTAATCCCAGCACTTTGGGAGGCCAAGGCTGGCGGATCTCGAGATCAGGAGATCGAGACCATCCTGACAAACACGGTGAAACCCCGTCTCTACTAAAAATACCAAAAAATTAGCCCGGCGTGGTAGCGGTCGCCTGTAGTACCAGCTACTCGGGAGGCTGAGGCAGGAGAATGGTGTGAACCCGGGAGGCGCAGCTTGCGGTGAGCTGAGATCGCGCCACTGCACTCCAGCCTGGGAGACAGAGCGATACTCCATCTCAAAAAAAAAAAAGAAAAAAAGAAAAAAAGAAAGAAAGAGAAGTGTCAGGCCAGGGAAAGAGAAAGGACAAGCCCAGAATTTGGGGCCCCTTCTGCCCTAGGGAGGAGTGAGAGGTTAAGCAGAGAGCACTGACAGTCTCCAAGGAGTCCAAGGCCCACAAAGGGTGGGGACCCTGGTAATCCATCCTGTGCATAGGCGTGGGGCCCTGAAGAAAGGCATTAGAAGTGAAGAGAGACCGGAAGTTGGTCACCACTCCCACCAATTCCAACCCAGCTTCTAGGGGTCTTGACAATCTTAATATGTGAAAGAAACACTTTTACTAACAAAATGGAAAGAGTTTATCCCAGAAGACTGGTACTAAAGGAAACTGTACAAGTGGTCTTCCAATAGAATGAAAAGGATTCGTGATGAAAGGCACAGTGACGGAGGAAGTAATAGAATGCAAGGTAAGTGGTAAATATGGTAATATATGATTAAATCTAGTGGGAAATTCCCTGCTTGCAAATCTGGAGAGACAGAAAGTAAATTACCAGTTCCCAGGGGCTAGGGAGAAGGGGAGAGGTCAGTGACTGTTGAAAAGCAAAGGATTTCTTTTCAGAGCGATGGAAGTCTTTTAAAATTTGATTGTGGTGATATTTGCACAATGCTGTGAGTATACTAAAATCCATTGACTTGTACGCTTTAAAAGGATGCATTTTATGTCATGTGAATCATCTTTTGATGAAGCATTTTTAGAAAAAGAGAAAGAATTAGGACAACAGTAGTATGTAAATTAAAAGAAGATACATAGACGAGGTATTCTGAGATCATCGAATTGTCTGGAAAAAGGAAAAAATGTAGGATTTGTCATCAGGCTATACGATTATGTTCTATGCACATCGTACAGGTGTGGCATTTCACACACACACACACACACACACACACACGTTTTTAAAAAAGAATGAGAGGCAACTAAGCCAAAAGGGCTGATTACTAGCAACTACTCCATTTTCCTAGCCAATTCATTCTTAATGAACCCCTAAATAGAACAGTGATGCAGTTTTTAAGTGCACAGACAGTGGAAAGGTAATACTTTTCTCTAATGCTTTCTTCCTACCCTGGAATATGTAAGGCAGTAGAAATAAAGAATATGAATGCACTTAGTAGAGACAATGAATACAAATCACCTTAAAGAATGAAAATATAAAGTTTGAAATAAAACAACTGACTTATATTCGGAAGGCTATGACTTCACAAGTATTTTTCTGCTTTATAAATGCCAACTGTTGTAAACCACTTTCCCAGTGCTTACACTACCAAAAGCAGGATCCACACTCTACTGTCTACCCCCAAACTCACCAGATTGTCTACACACAGTAAGAAATCAGATACTTGCTCACTGGTGGAATGAATATATGTTTGTATATATTCACAAACGGATGGAAGACAGGATTTCTAGAAGTTAGATGTTTCAAATTTCCTGGAAGCAAGAGAAAAAAATTCACTTTTTTCTCTTTTCCTATTAAAATGTGTATTACAATTATCTTCCAAGCTTACAAATATAGAAAGTAACACATCTATAGAATTTTATAGATTTCTGGGTGAAATGGAATAAATTTACACCCTGGAGGATGTATGAGTTACCATTAGATATAGAGTTTACTTTCTACTTTGTTCCTTCTACTGAGTAACAGTAATCCTGACTTCTGATCTAGAACCATTGACACTGGTTTTCCTTTTGGAAGACATCTCCAGGATCAGTACTCTTCCTCCAGATAGCCTCATCTAAAACTACTGCAAATCTTCTAAAACCTTCTCAATTTCTTAAAGATAGTTCTCAATTTCTTACTCTAAAGTTTCTCTTTCCTAAGTTTGTCTTTTATCCAACACTAATTAATAGCTATAATTTAAGATCATTTCTCTTTACTCTTCAGGTATAAATAGAGAACAATTTCTTATAGAATTTTTTGTTGTTGTTTTGCTAACTATTGTTAAATCGTTACCTTTTCGTATCACACTGTTGCTTTAATGGCAAAATGAGCTTGGCTCTTCTAAAATTCAATTTACCAAGCTGTCTGCCCAGATTCCATTTGAGGAGTTTAACTGAACTCTGTGGAGGCTTTACAGTATCTCAATTACATCTCAGAAGAAATTAGCTCGGAAAATGCCAGCTCTGCCCCACAGGGCTTGGCAAAAATAGAGTAATGGCCTGGCTGTGTCAGTGATGGGAACTGCAACAGACAGAGGAATAGAGGAATTAAGACAAAGAATGGGTCAGTAGTCAGAGTTCAAGGGGGGAAATGCTGGTGGTCATTCAAATACAAGAGAAAATCAGAGTCTGGAATGAAACAGTCTTGGAACAGAAGCAGATTTGGGTGTTTGTGCAGATAGACAAGAGCAGAGGGAACTCTAATACTTACCCCTAGGACAAAACTCACCTTCTAGGGGCTGTGGTTAGGCCAGCCTTCAGTGACCCACCAGCTCTATGCAGGGAGCCTCTGGTGCTCACAAATCTTAGATGCCCAGCGGCTTCTGACAAGCAACAAGACACAGTTCAGAGGCAGATGGGGAAATTGTTCTAAACAAGGAGGTCTGCACCAGAAATAAGAGTCCTAAAAGCAAGATTTCATCCCACTGAGGAATTTGGAATCAGATGGTTGGTCTTAAAAAAAATAAGCAGAAAGGCCTAATGGTATAACTCTTGAGAAGTGAATAGGAAAGAAATATCAGCATGATATCATCCATGGAAAATTGGCCTCGGTTAATGATGAGAGAGGAGTTTAGAAAAACCCAGTAAGAGTTCATTAGAAAAAAGTAATGTCATGTGTTTACCTTTCAAGTATTTTTCCATATTTTAATATGGTTTTATTTATTACAGTATGAAATGTGATTTAATGTTATTTAAAAGACTATTTAATATAGAGGCAGAAGGATTGCTTGAGTCCAGTAGTTTGGGACCAGCCTGGGCAACATGGTGAGACCCTATCTCTATAAAAAAATACAAAAATCAACCAGGGCCAAGCACTGTAGCTCCCACCTGTAATCTCAGCACTTTGGAAAGCTGAGGTGGGAGGATTACTTGACTTCAGGAGTTCGAGATCAGCCTGGGCAACATAGTGAGACCTCATCTCTACAAAAAATAAGCAAAATTAGTGGGCCATGGTGGCACGTGCCTGTAGTCCCAGTTACTTGGAAGGCTGAGGTG
Organism: Colobus angolensis palliatus; assembly: GCF_000951035.1. Lineage (NCBI taxonomy): Eukaryota > Metazoa > Chordata > Mammalia > Primates > Cercopithecidae > Colobus > Colobus angolensis. The sequence goes on along the minus strand of NW_012114364.1, from coordinate 1,769,952 downwards.
GGAGGATGGCTTTAGCCCAGGAGTTTGATGCCGCTGTGAGCTATAATTATGCCACTGCACCCCAGTCTAGAAAACACAGCAAGACTCTATCTCTAAAAAAACCAAAACAACAGTAAAACAACACAAACCTTATTCAATGTAAATAATACTGATATTGTATATTCCTGGAGCCAGGATCTAAAAGGGCCACATCTAGAGGTGATATTCATAATTCCTTGTTTAATGATGCTTGGCATGGGCACAAATCAACACTGCCCAATCAGAAATGAGCCCAGTCTTCATTCTGCAGCTAGCTTCTGAAAGCCCCCAGCCATGTCAGGCATTAACCCTTCATTGCTAAGAGTTAGAAAAAGAGGTCCCAAGGAAGGAGACAGGCTAAGGCAGTATAGGTTTGTTTTTCATCAATATTTTACATAAGCATTTCAATATTTTAACAACCATTTTGCAAAACACACTGATGACTATCAGCTGTAGTTACAGCCCACAGGCTAACTCTGATCACATATCTGAAAGCACAGTGGGGCTTCAGCCAGACTGCTAGGGATTGAATCCTAGACTTGCCTTTTACTAGCTCTGTGACCTTGTGAGGTTTATATAATCTATAAAAAGCATTGATGTGAAGATTACATGAGCTAATTCCTATAAATTGTTTAAGAAGAGAGTCTGATACATACTAAATGCAGCAATATGATCTATTGATAGTGGCTACCTGGAACACTGTGCAGAGCAGGAAAAAATGTTATTGTGATTGATTAGCAATGCATGCCATAGGCAAGGAAAAGGGTAGTGTCAATAAGGAGTGCCATAGGTTTACCAATTCTGCTTTAGTCCAACCCTAAAACCCAGCTTACGTAGGTGTGCTGAGCACATTACTTATAGCAGCATCATTACATCAATAATAAACAAACGGGAAGACTCTTAGAAGCCCCTTTAGTTTGGTCCCAATCTAAAATCAGTGATGTGAACACCCATCACCATTTCTTAATGTAGATTCTGACAACTGACAGTTTTGAGATCTTGTCAGACCAACATCTCCCAATAGATACATTTTGCCTTGGATCACCATCTGGAAACCTTACGTGTTCTATTTTTTTCCTTTTGTGTTTGTGTTCCTGAGAGTTTTGTGAGGTGAAATTTCCAAAATGGAGGCTGAAAATCGTCAGGTCTGTCTTCAGAGATGGCCGAGTTCTGGTTGGGGGCCTGGGGCAAGAGGTGTAAAAATAACACATGTGACTGATCTTTTAATTCTGGTGGGGTTGTCTCCTGCCGTATTAATGCCTCCTAGGCCAGACGTCTTTCCCTGATATGTATGTTCATTACTACCTAAATTATTGTGCGTATCTTAACAAATGATACAATTTCACTAAAGATAATTTGGGAGGTGATCACTGGGTGAACTTTTGATAAAATTAAAATTGTTCATCTTAAAGATAACTTGGAGCAGAAGAGCGAGACAATTTATTCAATGTCAATTCCAAGGTAATTCAAGGATAATTCAAATAAAGTATTCAAGAGTTTGTCTTTTTCTAGTTTTTCCTTTTTTTAGTAAGAAGCTTCTAACCAAAATTCTGACATCAGAATAGCTTCATTTAAAAAATTCTTTTTTTTGGCTGGGTGTGGTGGCTCATGCCTGTAATCCCAGCACTTTGGGAGGCTGAGGTGGGTGGGTCACCTGAGATCAGGAGGTCAAGACCAGCCTGGCCAACATGGTGAAGCCCTATCTCTACTAAAAATACAAATATTAGTTGGGTGTGGTGGCGGGTGCCTGTAATCTCAGCTACTCAGGAGGTTGAGGCCGGAGAATCGCTTGAATCCAGGAGGTAAAGGTTGCAGTGAGCCGAGACAGTGCCATTGCACTCCAGCCTGGGCAATAAGAGTGAAGCTTAGTCTCAAAAAAAAAGAAAAAGAAAAAAGAAAAAATTCATTTTTCAATGTTGATGAAAAATGTGGAAACGCTTAAGGCCTTCTGATTGCACCTAAAACCTGGCAACTTCTTATGTCCCACTCTGACTCTTCCTACTTAGAATACTTCCCTCCCTCCCAGCTGCCAACTTCTCTCATTTCTCAGTCTCTCTAGACCTTCTTCCCTTTCCCGTGTTATAAGCTGAATTCTCTCCAGCACTCCATCCTGACACATCCTCCTGCTCTGCTTCTATACCCAAGGTATTAATATAAGTTCTCCTTAAAAACAGCATGATCATATTTTACTTTCTTTTATATGGATAAAATTGATTTTTACATATTTAATTTGGAATTTTTTGCATCTGTATGCATATGGGATTTTGGTTTTCAGTTTTCTTTCTATGTAATATCTTTGTCTGATTTTCTTAATAGTATAATTCTAGGCTTAGAGAAGAGTTGAGAAGTGAACCTTCCTCTTCTCTTTTCTGAAAGATTTTACACAGCATTGTTATTAGGTCTTCCATAAATATTTGATGGAATTTACTAGTGACATCCTCTGGTCCTGGAATTTTCTTTATGGGAATGTTTCAAATTATAAATTCAATTTAATCTATTCAATTTATTTTAGTCTATCATCATTCACTTTGTTCTTATTTTTATTATTTATTTCTATCTACTAATTTAGGGCTTAATTTGCTTATGGGTTTGGCTGAAAAGTTCTTAGGGCAGGATAGCAGAAACAGTGTGAGTCTTCATTCTGAATGATTTCTTGAGGCAAGGATCAATGCAGACCAGACGAGGATCTGTACGAAGAAGGAAATGTTATGTGAGTCCCAAGACATTCTGAGGTTGTAATTGAATAACTAATGTTTATTCCAGAAGCAAAGTGGGTTTAACATTAGAAATCAATCATTGACTATAATCCCAGCATTTTGGGAGACCAAGGCGGGTGGATCACGAGGTCAAGAGATTGAGACCATCCTGGCTAACATGGTGAAAACCCATCTCAACTAAAAATGCAAAAACTTAGTAGGGTGTGGTGGCACACACCTGTCATTCCAGCTATTTGGGAGGCTGAGGCAGGAGAATCGCTTGAACCCCGGAGGCAGAGGTTGCACTGAGCCAAAATTGCACCAATGCACTCCAGCCTGGGCGACAGAGAGAGGCTCCGTCTCAAAAAAAACAAGTAAATAGAAATCAATCACTGAGTCAATGTAATTCACTAAAGAAGATTATGTCAAAGATGCAGAAAAAGCAAAAAATTTAACACCCATTCGAGAAACATTTTTAAGTAAATTAGAAATAGAAAGGAACTTTTTCAATGCAATAAAATGTGCCTGTACAAAAACTACTATTAGCATCACAGCAAATGATTAATGATTGATTATTTCTTTTCTAAGTTGGGCACAAATCATGGATGCTGTCTCTCATGACTTCTATTTAACATTGTCCTATTCAGTGCAATACAGCAACAAAAAGAAATAGCATGAATATGCAATGGAAAGGATGAAGTAAAAGTGACTTTAGTAGCAGATTACATGGTTTTGTATGTAGAAAATCCTTAGGAACCTTTGAAAAAGCTACTAGAAATAATAAGCAAATTTAGCGAGATCACCGAGCCAATTTTAAAATATTATTTCTAACTACTAGCAAAAAAATTGGAAAATTTATTAAGAAAGCAACAGTTTCAATGACATGAAAAAAACATGAACTTAGTGATAATTTAATACAATACAGTCATTCTCTGCATAACAATGTTTTGGCCAAAAACAAATGACTTATGCAATGGTGGTCCCATACAATTATAATGGAGCTGAAAAGTTTCTATTGCCCAGTGACCTTGTAGTACAATTACAGTTGACCTTTGAATAAGAGGGTTAGGGGTGTCGACCCTCGAGTAGTTGAAAATTCTCAGATAACTTTTGATTCTCCCCAAACTTAACTAAGAGCCTATTGCTTGATCAGAAACTTTATTGATTAACACTTATTTATTATATGTTATATGTATTATATACTGTATTCTTACAATAAAGTCATAACATTTTATTATTAAGGGAATCATGAGGAAAAGAAAATACATTTATAGTACTGTACTATATTTTTTGATACCATAAATTTACATCATCTGTTTACAAGATGAATCATCTTTCTGAATTGTCAGACAACTGAAGCTGCAGACCGCAACCTATGGTACATTTGAAGCAATTCGACTTTTTCTTGTAATGTTGTAACTTTTGTCTGTTTCTTAGGAACACTTTCAACATCACTAGTGGCACTTTGTACGGGTCCCATGGTGTTATTCAAGGTTTATGATATTGCATTAACTACAACAAAAGAAATGTTAGAACTCTGAGAGCTCACTTTTTACTGCAATATGTAATTTACTGGAAAGACAAGCTGCAGAAATGATTAGCATCACAGACTTCTAAGAGGATACTTGCAACACTTGAGCTTACTGCAATAGCAACAGGAGATAGCTAGAAAGTTACTACAATAGTACAGTATGTGCTACAGTTAACTTTACACCGTTGTGATTTAATATGGCATCTTTACGCTTTTTACATTTCTCTCAACTGCAAATGGCGCCATATACAGTCTGTGTTTGTGTATATAAGTTTTGATAAATTTTAACATTTTATAATAGATTTGTATGTATTTTATGAAACTAAATGACAAAATAGATTAACATCTACATACATTTTATGTACTCATGATATACCTTTTTTTATTATCATTTTTTTCTCCAGATGGAGTCTTGCTCTGTCACCCAGGCTGGAGTTCAGTGGCGCGATCTCAATTCACTGCAACCTCCACCTCCCGTGTTCAAGCAGTTCTGCCTCAGCCTCCCAAGTAGCTGGGATTACAGGCACCCACCACCCCACCTGGCTAATTTTTGTATTTTTAGTAGAGACAGGGTTTCATCATGTTGGCCAGGCTGGT
>NW_012114364.1:1747792-1765020 GCF_000951035.1 Colobus angolensis palliatus | reverse complement strand
CTAGGCTATGTGGTTTATCTGTGAGATTTTTCAAATTGTCACAAATCCCCAAAACATTTTATGATCTATATATTGAAAAAAAATCACATATAAGTGGACCAACACAGTTCAAACTTGTGTTGTTCAAGGGTCAACAATATTTTAAAAATAAATTTAGTATAGCCTAAGTGTGCTATGTTTATAAAGTCTACAGTAACGTGCTGTAATGTTTCAGGCCTTGACCTTTACTCACCACTCACTGACTCACCCAGATCAACTTTCAGTCATGCAGGCTCTATTCATGGTAAATGCCCTATGCAGATGTTCCATTTTTTTCTTTTCTACTGTATTTTTACTGTACCTTTTCTATGTTTAGATATGTTTCTACATTTAGATATACAAATAGTTACTATCATGTTACAATGGCCTACAGTGTTCAGTACAGTAACATACTGTATGGGTTTGTAGCCTAGAACCAATACCATATAACCTAGGTGTGTATTGGGCTACATTCTTTGGGTTTGTGTAGATACACTCTATGATATTCACACAACAACAAAATTTCCTAACAATGCATTTCTGAGAACATATCACTGTTTTTAAGTAAGGCATAATCGTAAATTCCAGATCTAACAAACAATCTCTGCCCCCTTAAAAAAACAAAAAAGCAGAAAACATCACTGAGAGACATTAAAGACCTAAATAAAGGGAGACATATATAATTTTCCTGGATTGCTAGATTCAATATTGCTAAGATGTTCTTCACGAATTGACCAATAGGTTCAATATAATTCCAATTAAACTACTGGAAGGCTTTCTACTTTTGGGAGAGAGAGTAGGATTTGACAAACTCACTGTGAAATTTATATAGAAATATAAATAAATAAACTAGAAAAACTGAACAATATTGAAAACAATCAACAAAGCTGTAGGAATTCTACTATCTGAATTCACGCCTTAGCATAGAACAACAGTTATTAAAATACAGTGTGACATTGGCTTAATGATAAACTTGTAAATCAATGGAACAAAATAAAAAAGATCCAGAAATAGACCCATACATATATGGTTCATTGATCTTTAACAAAGAGGCCAAAAGTTATTTAATGGAAAAGGATAGTCTTTTCACCAAATGAAGCTAGAAGAACTTGATATGTATATGGAATAAAAATGGGCCTCAATTTTTACTTTATACCATATTTAAAAAATTCAAATGAATCATAGACCTAAAAATAAAGCAAAAACCATATAAATCTAGAGGAAAACTAAGGAGAATATTTTTGTGAACTTGTGCTCTGCAAATTTTTTTTGAACATAAAAAAAGCATGAATCCTAAAAGGAAAAATTGATATATTAGACTCTATCAAAATTAGGAACTCCTGCTGTTTGTAAGACACCGTTTAAAAAGGTGAAAAGATACGTTCCATCAATACCAAATTTATTGAGCGTTTTTAGCATGAAGGGCTGTTGAATTTTGTCAAAGGCTTTTTCTGCATCTGTTGAGATAATCATGTGGTTTTTGTCTTTGGTTCTGTTTATATGCTGGATTACATTTATTGATTTGCATATGTTGAACCAGCCTTGCATCCCAGGGATGAAGCCCACTTGATCATGGTGGATGAGCTTTTTGATGTGCTGCTGGATCCGGTTTGCCAGTATACTTTTACACTGTTGGTGGGATTGTAAACTAGTTCAACCATTATGGAAAACAGTATGGTGATTCCTCAAGGATCTAGAACTAGAAGTCCCATATGACCCAGCCATCCCATTACTGGGTATATACCCAAATGATTATAAATCATGCTGCTATAAAGACACATGCACACGTATGTTTATTGCGGCACTATTCACAATAGCAAAGACTTGGAATCAACCCAAATATCCACCAGTGACAGACTGGATTAAGAAAATGTGGCACATATACATCATGGAATACTATGCAGCCATAAAAAGGATGAGTTTGTGTCCTTTGTAGGGACATGGATGCAGCCGGAAACCATCATTCTCAGCAAACTATCGCAAGAACAGAAAACCAAACACTGCATGTTCTCACTCATAGGTGGGAACTGAACAATGAGATCACTTAGACACGGGAAGGGGAACATCACACACCGGGGCCTATTATGGGGGGGAGGGGGGAGGGATTGCATTGAGAGTTATACTTGATGTAAATGACGAGCTGATGGGTGCTGACGAGTTGATGGGGGCAGCACACCAACATGGCACAAGTATACATATGTAACAAACCTGCACATTATGCACATGTACCCTCGAATTTAAAGTATAATAATAAAAAAAAAAAGGTGAAAAGACCAGTTACAGATTGGAGGAAAACACTTCAATGCATATATTGTCCAAGTACTCCTTTATGAAATATATAAAGAAGTTATGATAATAAACACAAGTAATTTAATTAAGAGTTAGAAAAAGTGTTCAAACTCTTTACAAAAAAAAGGCTGATGAATGACCAGTAAGCACATCGAAAGGTCCTGAACATTCTGGAATTATCAGAAAATACAAACTAAAACTACAGTGAGATGCCACAATACACTCATGAGAAGGGTTAAAATGTAAGTGTTTTTATCAAGTGTGGCAAGAATATAGAGCACATGTAATTCTCATACATTACCGATAGGAAAGTGAAATGGCACACTTTGAAAAATAGTTTGACAGTTTCTTAAGAAGTTAAATATGACCCAGCACTTCCATCCCTAGGTATTTACCCTAGGATTTTACCCTAGGTATTTACCCTGAAAATCTGTATTTGCACAAAGGTTGTACACAAGCAGCTTTGTAACAGACCCAAGTTAAAAGCAATCCGGAGGTCTATCAATAGGTTAGTGGGTAAAAAAATTGTGATGTATTCATATAATTCAATACCACTCAGCAATTAATAAAAGAATGAAATACTAAAATACTGATAAATAAAACAATGTGGATGAATGTCAAGCATATTATTCTGAATAAAAGGAGCTAAATACTCAAAGAACATACTTTATTATTCAATTTGTAAATTATAACAATGACAAATTAGTTTATAATGATTGAAAAATAAATCATTGATTGCCTAGGGAAGGGACGGGAAGTAAAAACTCACTGGAAAGGGACCCAAGCACATTTTGTGGGTTGTGAAATGTTTTATATCTTGATCATGGTGGGAGTTACACAAATGTATCCATTTTTTCTTGAATTGTATTCTTAAAATGAGTACCTTTTATAGTACGTAACATATCTCAATAAACTGAGTTTTAAAAACTATTATTTGGCTGAACTAATGAAATATTACAGATATTCAACCAATTTTGACCTATAAAACATCAGGTTTACAGATGGTTTAATCTTATATTTTATGAATGAATGATATATTGTCTGTAATTAATTCAAATTGAATTTTCAAAGAAGTTTTACCATGAGTAATATTTACATCATAATGTGGAGACTTTTAAAAATGGCAAACATATGCACCCCATTCCACCACCTTGCTCCTTTAGCGATCATTGCTAGAAGGCCACTATTTTTGACAGGTAAATAGAGTAAGTCCAAAAAAACAAAATCATTGGATTCTATTTTATTGTAAGTTTTAGAATATTTTGTACTCAATTATATTTGATCAACTCTAACGAAGAGTGGTATAGTTCTACCTACCACAAGTTTCACTCAATAAACATAATATCCTCGGAAATATTTTGGAAGATAGTCTTTAAATATGATAATACTTTTACAAGTCAAAAATATATTTTTTCTTCTTAATGGGAAGCTAGAAATATTAATTTCTTAGAATGAAGACAATCTTTAGAAAACTTTCACAAGAGTGAGAAAAAGCATTTAAAAATCAAATTCAATTTCAACTCCTTATCATTAAATGAAACACTATCACTTGCCTAATTTGGAAATCTTATTTTTGAAAAAAAAAAAAAAGTATTTCCAGATACAATTAGTCAATTCAAAATATCAGCATAAAATTCTTGTTTCTCATATTATTTTTTTCAGTATGTGTTCAGGTTTCTATTTCAGAATGATTAAGAAATTGACTGTGGTCAAGGAGTCCTTCTATGAAAAAGCACCTATCTAATCCTTATTATTATTAAAATAGAGTAACGATTAAAGAGCAGCAAACTATGACACCTGGATGAAAAAGGGCAACATAGTCAACCTTCATTCTTTCTCACTTTTTTCTAAATGTATTCTTCAATGACATCCAAATGGTTAGGTCAATTTTTAAGAAACAATTGGTTTCTAAAGGGCAAGCCAGGTTGTTTGGTAGGTACTGATGCATATAGACGCCAGAAGCATTTTGGGTAAAACTGGTCTTTTTGTGGGATTGCCAAATAAAATACAATATGTCCAGTTAAAATTGAATTTCAGATACTTTTTTAAAGTATAGTATATATTCCATGCAATATTTTTTCATTATACTAAAAATTACTTATTGTTTATCTAAAAACAAAATTAACGGGGTGCCTTATACTTTAATTAGCTAAATCTGCAAATGCTATCACTTGGTCTTGTAGTGATTAATATAATTCAGTGAAATAATAGTCCATAATCTATTAGGTATCATAAAATTTGCTTAACATGTTCCAAACTTGAAAGAAGATTGAATTAACTAGCAAGATTCCTTTCTTGTCTTTTGGTTAAATTGTCAGTGTTGTTTTCTGGGCAATTAATGTTACTCAAATATTGTATAGTTGAAAAATAAGTAATTAAGTAATAAAACTCATTTGTATATGGAGAAATATCCAACACCTTGTTACTTTAGTAAAGACAGTAATGCTTCTGGTTGTATACAGTCCAGCTTCCAGAGAGGAAAGAATGGCTTCTCTGAGAAAGGTTGACAGGAACTTCATTTTCATTTCCTTTAGAAAATTCCCTATGCTTTTGGCTCTGTGTCCTGTGTGTACACGCACAAACACAGTTCCTTTCTGGGTTTTTTTCCCGTTTATTTCTATTGCAGTGTAGTTTCATGTTGCTTTTATCTGAAAGAAGAAATTGGAAGGTAACATCCAGGCATGAAGATTTGGTGTTTACTTGAACCATTTCATTAATGTTTTCAATTTGTTGAGTGGTTTCCATGTTTCCCAAAGGTTTTCACCCCGTAAAAGCTGATGGATGGGCTGACAGAGCCTTCCAGGCTTGGGCTGGTGTAATGTGAGCTCAGTGCCTGGAAACAATAAAACAGCAATTTTCTGAGAGATTTACCTGCAGAAGAGCCAGGAATATAAAAGCCTTTTCAGTTTCCCACCCTAAGTCTCTTCTTTTCTCTTAGTCCCAGAAGGGGTTTGTGTGGACTGTTTCCTGTCAGGTTAATTGAGGATGACGTTAAAGGTAATCTCAGCGGCTGCTGCCGGAATAGCTCAGAGGGAAAGACCAGTGGAGCAAGTGGAGACTTCATGATGGGAACAACAGAAGCAAAGGTTGCAGGGATTGGAAAATGTCAGATCCTTTCTCTTAAATTCTGGATGGTGGCATCCAGTTGACATTTGACAAGCAATGGTTCTAACTCCAGTAGGGGCTATGAACCAAGTGAAGGCTTCTCCTGAGTTTGGTCCATCAGGGCTAGGCCAGACTGTCTAAAATTCATGTTGGATGTAGTCCACAACACTGCATTCTCAGAGGGCTGCACCTTGAAACTGGTCTTTTTATGTCACAGAGCAGGAAGGGGTGTGTGTGCTGGATTCAGTGCCCTAAAGAGAGTTCGGGGGTAAGCAGGTCCAGACTAAAGTGATGTGAGCTAGCACCAGCAGGACCTTCGTTCCCCACTCAGGGTTGTAACAGTGATCAATTAACCTTAACCTTGAAGAAGCCCAGGTTCCGGGTGTCCCCATTCAAATTCACAGTCTATCAGATACTTCTGATTTAAAATGCTAGGACCATGACAATTCTGCCTATTGTTGCCATTTATTTGGTAATCTAATAATTATGTAACAATTCACTTCCAGGTTCACCCAGTAATCCGTAACTCTTCCAAGTGTTAAATAACAATACACTTAAAGTAAGCTCTCCGGATGGTCCAAGAAAGTTATGTTGGAAAAATCTCATTTAATGGACTTTTTGGCTCTCACGAGGAAACGACCTGTTTTTTCAAGAGTTTAGAAAGGTAATGTGAGACTAACTTAGAAGATGTTCTGATGTGATAGAGAAATTGGCTGTGTCTTATTGCTCCATAGGGGAGTGGACATAACTAAAGAGGGAAAGAAGGTCCTTTGGGGGGCCTGAGCTCATTTACATCAGAGGAAGGTTAGGAGCCTTTGATAAGCTCATACTCAAGTTGCCAGAGTAGAGAGGGGATGAGAGGGAGGCATTCCGCCAGACCTAGAGGAGGGACTGGTGTGTTCCTGAGACTGAAGGAAACAGATGGTTCCAACCAGGCCTTTTTAAGTCACAGGTTTTCACTGGTGGACACTTAACATTTTTTCAATTCCACATGGTGCCTCAGGAGGTCATCGGACTTGGAAGGGGTGGCACCGGGGTGCCAGAAAAAAGAATTCAAAGTACTGCAGCCTTGAAAGCTTCAGCAGGTCAGTGGTCAAGCCATGTGGTGAGAGAAGCAGCAGACGCCGCATGCAGCAAGACCGTGACTATGGCACACACTTAGATTGGAAATATGGGCCAGAGAGGACGCCAACTGACACACTATTCAATCCTTCATACAGATGCTGGACCTGCACCTCTGGTCTTGGCCTAATTATTGGCCTCAAAGGAGCAAAATGTTGAATACCATCAAGCCTGCCTTATTGAAAACAGTAATGAGAAGCCCATCTGGAGCCATCTTTCCAGCCAGAGCTAGAAGTTAGAGGACAGGCTGGCCACCAGGCAGAGGCAGAGTGGTTTTCAGAGGCTCTGGTTAGGTGTCAGGAGCTGTGGGAAGCTCATCAGCACCAGACAAATGTCATGAGGTCTTTCCAGAGAGAAGTTCTGATTGTTCTGGCTCAATCTCCCTTCTTTGTCTAACCTTCTTCCTGGCATCATCACCAGTCCTCTGCTGGCAGTGGTGCTTTCTGAACGGATTGCTCCGATTAAATAACTTCCAGATGGTGATTTTCTGTTTCAAGGATGAGTGAACATTTCCATAAGTTGCATCTCATTTTACTAATATCACTAATTTATTTGCTTTCTTACATCCAATCAATCAATCATTCCACTTTATCTGCGGATTTCATTAATGAGCCATTGACTTCCTCTTCCAGATCATTAGTGAAGATGTCCAATTCTTACCAGACCTAATACCAATTCCCATGGCTCATTGCTGGCTGCCCCAACAGCTCCTGGAGGAGGCATTCATCAGTCTCATACTTGTGACGTCATTATCTTAAGCCAATTTTAACCCATTTTGCAAGAAACACTTCTCAGGATGTTTAAAACTTAATGTTTTCCCAAGGAACTCCTAATTTTCATAGGATCAGAACAGATAGCCACATGATATAGCATAATATACCTAGCCATGAAATTCCAGCCTCCGCTAACCAGAGTGTAGGCTCATTCATTCTTTCCCTTTTTTCTAAAGAAGAACAAAAGAAGGATTACATCCCTCTGCTATAATCCACCATGCTTTTTATGCCTTTCCAGCACCACACTTTTCTACTGATTTACCTTTTCTATTTGTCAGAAACTTTCCCTTACAGTCCATCTTCTTGGTTACTTTCAGGGTACTTTATGCAAATCAGCAGGTTACTGTATGGCTGGGAAACTTACAGAGGTGGCTAAAATTTAAATTTAGAGTAGAAGATGTTCTCAACGGCTTGGAGAACAGTGTTTCCCAGGCTTTCCTGACTTTTCTTTATTCACTCCTGGTATAAATCAGGTTCTAATTATGTGAACTGAATCAAAGAAAATAATCTGGGATTGGTTTAATTTTTTTTTTTTTTATTTTTAGCCCTAAGTGTTTGGTACATAAAGTGACAAGTTTCAGGCACAGCTCAACACCGATATTTTCTTCTTGACTGTGAAACTTCCTTCTGAAATTAAAAAAAAGAAGCAATTTTCTTCCCTTTATTAAAATAATTTTTTCTTTTGTGAAAGGAGAATAAACATTGTATGTCTTGTATCATTATAACTTGTACAAAACTGAAAAGGAAACTAAAAAAATTAACTGTTTGGTTTGTTGGAGTGGTAACATTGAAGATACACTGTTCTTTATTATACCCTTGTTTAATATGATTAAAATAATTTAATATGTAGTATATTCTTATATAGTCAGGTTTTAAGTGTTTTTTTTTCAAAGCTATTAAGAGAAGAGGTATTCAAAATCTTTGAGGGAAACAATTTCTTTCTGCTTGAGTCCAGGTTAAAATGAATCTCCCAATAGCCGAGTGAAGTAGCATTTTCTGATTCCCAGGCTAAAGGATCTCAGATGTTCGTTTCATCAATTCATGCCGCAGAGCATGTGGGTTATGGCATATAACTCAAAACTATTCAGGAAGGTAAGATGCCACTGGATCCTTGCATGCACTTTTAAGTTTTAGTGATAGCTATTTGACTTTGCATTGTAATATAGTATGGCATGACATAGCATTGCAGAACAAATACATAGCATAGTAGTTAGAGCAGTGACTTTGGAAATAACAGAGCTTTAAATCTTGTCCTATCACATATTAACTGTATGATTGTGGGAATATCATTTAATTTCTCTGAGCTCCAGTTTTACCCTCTGAAAATACGATAATAATACTTAACAATTATTGTGAGGGTTAAGTCAATCAGGGTTCTTCAGAGAAACAAGAGCAACATGATGTGTGTGTGTGTGAGAGAGAGAGAGAGAAAGAGAATACATATGGGGAGTGCAGATTTTAAGGAATTGGCTCACATGATTGTGGAGGCTGGCAAATCCTAAATCTTCCGGGTAGTCTGGCAGACTGGAGACTAGGAATTGTTGCAGTTGGAGTCTGAAGGCAGTCTGCTGGCAGAATTCCTTCTTTCTTGGAGAAAATCAGTCTTTATTCTCTTCAGGCCTCCAATTGATTGGATGAGGCCCACCCACATCATGGAGGGTAAACTGATTTACTGGAAGTCCACTGATTTAAATGCAATTAACATTTAACCTTCACAGAAACATCCAGAAACTGCTTAACCATGGCCCAGCCAAGTAGCCAGGTTGATATAAATTAACCATCACAGTGAAGTCATGTTTGTAAGGCAGGAGAAGTTGACAGTAGTTAGCATTCAATAAAATCATCTCACAAGTTTATGTATCCCAAAGGCACGGGGAAGAGGATGAAACTGCTGGATTTTAGAGAATTTCTTTGCTGAAAGTTTGTGATTTGGATTGGCGGGCATATAGCTTAGAAATGGTGTTGTGATTGCCAATTTACTGCTCCAGACTAGAGCTGTAAGTGATCCCAGAAATTGGCTACTCCACTTCATAGAGAAAACAGAAGATCCTGGAAAGATACAGAGTTAGAAACCCTCACATCACTGCTGCAAAATAGAAAAGATACTTAGGGTGATTCATATAAGTGATCACTAGCTGTACTCTCCTAGCTCTGGGGTAATGCAAAGTCAACACCGCAGTAAGAAATTAGGGCATACCCTTCATTTTGTATTTTTCTCTTCTAAACCATTCACAAAGTGAAGAACCAGATATTTGAAACAATATAACCCATGCCCCCACTTGTCTTATTCTATTCAGGCTGCTATAACAAATTCAGTAGACTGGGTAACATATAAATAACAGAAATCTACTGCTCATGGTCCTGGAAGCTGGGAAATCTAAGATTAAAGTACCAGCAGATTCATTGTTGTGGACTTACTCACTGCTTGCACGATGGTGCTTTTAGCTATGTCCTCACATGGAGGAAGCACCCAGGGAGTTCCCTTGAGCCTCTTTCAAATGAGCACCTTCTCTTTCATGAAGGCTTTGCCCTCACCATCTAATTACCTCCTGAAGGCCCCACTTTTTAATACCATCACCTTGGGAGTTAGGTTTCATCACGAGAATTTTGGAGAGGTATGAGCATTCAGACGATAGCACCCTCCAAATAATGAAAGTAGAGAAAAGAGAGAACTAGAATAAAAATATAAATGTACTGATTAATACTGTGGGGAATAAGCTTTTAAGACATTAAAGTTTCCCACAAGTAAATTCAACACAAATTTTATTCTGACTTTACTCCCAGTAATGACCTTGCCTTGATCTGATAAGTTTCAGACTTAGAAGTGTGCAGCGAAGACATTTGCATCCTTACACATACCCCCTGAAAAATAAAACAATGTATAAAAGCACAGACAGTGCTGCTCAATAGTACACAGGCAGTGAAAGTAAAATGGATCACAGGTATTATAGATGTAAGATTAATTTTTAAATGTTTTGAAAATGAGCTTTAATTAAAATTGCACTGAAATGGAGACAGAATCACGAACTGGTTGAATGTTTCCTATTGGAAATATTTTTCTCCTTATGTTGGAAAATGTCCTAAGCCAAGTTTCCTCTCTTGTGACATAGAGAAAATAATGTGGTCTGTCCTCTTTCCAGAGAAGTTATAATTGTCACAAACTGCAAGATAATGTGAAAACGTTTTGAAAAATGAAGTGTTGTAAGTTGAGTTATAATTCTTTTAGTATTAAAAAGAAGAGAGGAGTAATAGGGTGGAAAATGGGAAGAGAAAGATCTTAAGAATCAGCCAATGTGAAGGCTGAATATTAACTGCATTTCTCTCCTTGTGCAATGGTGAGAAATTTCCTTCACTCCTGTAAGCAAAAAATGTCAGTCTTTATACCCTGACGTTTCCAGGTGTGCATATGCTTATAAAGTGTGTAAATGTGAATGCATGAATATGTAAAAGGAAGAGAGAGATAAAAGTCCTGTTCTAGTAGTACATTGAATGGAACGTTACCATTTAACACACAAGATGCTAAAAATAAAGTTTTCATTTTTCAGGGTCAAGAATAAAATCCTTTGTGGAGGGAAGTTAAAATGAGTCAGGGAAGTGGGGAAAGAATAAGGGAGAAAAGCTAGGGTAGGCTGAGTTTAGACTAGAAGTGAGACATGAAAGAGGTTGCAGGTAGAAAACTTAAATCTACAGAGGTAAACTCCCATCATCTCAGTAGGAGACAGATCTCAGAGCAGAGCAAAACTGTTAGAGCATGAGTCTTTCCTAAATAAATCTCAAAACTAAAGCACAAAACAAAAACAGAGGTAAAGTTCTAATGACTTCTAGGACTCACTCTGGGAGCCAAGAAAACATATTCCTGGGTCTGGTAAGTCCATAATGCATATTTCTTGCATGCCTGTTATTAAGTTGTTGTCCCCCAACTCTAAATATACTCTGCTATACCTCGGTGTTGTTATGCTGTATCTGGAATTCAGCAAACTGCATCTCTGTTCTGCCAACTGATTCTGTATTAGGCTCTGTTTTTCTTTCTTTTTTTAAATTATACTTTAAGTTCTAAGGTACATGTGCACAACGTGTAGGTTTGCTATATATGTATACATGTGCCACGTTGGTGTGCTGCACCCATTGATTCATCATTTACATTAGGTATATCTCCTAATGCTATCCCTCCCCACTCCCCCGACCCCAAGACAGGCCACGGTGTGTGATGTTCCCCTTCCTGTGTCCAAGTGTTTTCATTGTTCAATTACCACCTATGAATGAGAACATGTGGTGTTTGGTTTTTGTCCTTACGATAGTTTGCTGAGAATGGTGGTTTCCAGCTTCATCCATGTCCCCAGAATGGTGATCATCAAGAAGTCAGGAAACAACAGGTGCTGGAGAGGATGTGGAGAAATAAGAACACTTTTACACTGTTGGGGGTACTGTAAACTAGATCAATCACTGTGGAAGACAGTGTGGCAATTTCTCAAGGATCTAGAACTAGAAATACCATTTGACTCAGCCATCCCATTACTGGGTACATACCCAAAGGATTAAAAATCTTGCTGCTATAAAGACACATGCAAACGTATGTTTATTGCGGCACTATTCACAATAGCAAAGACTTGGAACCAACTCAAATGTCCACCAATGATAGACTGGATTAAGAAAATGTGGCACATATACACCATGGAATACTATGCAACCATAAAAAAATGTAGGCTCTGTTTTTCAAATGCAAGCACCAGAGGGAAACTGAACAGTTAAGGATGAGTAAAGGATTTTGTTTTCCTCTTTTCCCATTCCTGTGCCTATCCCTCTAACAATGCTTCATCTTAGCAGCAGCAGTTCTTCCTTGTAGCAGCAATTGAATTTTTGTAATGCTTGCAGATCCAGATTCAGGACATACCTTCACCAGCCAGTCAGAACTCTTTGCTGAATTCAGGACACCAGAACCAGCTAAGCAGTGTGCAGTGCACCCTGCTTAGAGGATACCCACTCTCACTACTTCTTTTCAGCGTTGTACTGGAGGTTTTGTCCATTGCCATAAGGCAAAAAATAAAAAAGAAATTTAAAAAATGATCAGGAAGGAAGAAATAAAGCTCTCTCTTTGTAGATAACATGACTGTTTACATAGAACTTCCTAAGGGATTTATAAAACAACTACTAGAACTAATAAATGAAATGATTAAAGTCACAGGATCAAGGATAGTATGCTAAAATCAGTTGTATTTTTATGTATTACAAAAATAACACGGAAATGAAAATTTACAACTTCCATATGCAATAGCACCAAAAAACATAAAACCCTGAGAACATATGTTGCCATCATACAGGATTTTGTATATTTCTTTCAACTGAGGAACAATGCAGGGTGCTATTTCTCCCATAGCCAGGATACATGTGTCTAGGAAGAAGTGGGTTGAAGTAGGAATGACTTCTGTCATTACTACACCAAGTAACCCATTTGCAGAATTTTTGAATCTATACCTACAAGACCTGCTATTCTGAGGTCTTTGTTCCCAAGAGAGAAATCCTTACAACAATGGTTCTATGGATCTGAAGTTTGAAACTTCTACCAGATCATTTTTAGTTCCTCATTAACACCAAGCTGACAGACAAAGAAGGAGAGAGTTATTCTGGATGGGTGGCTGATCTTGATAACCAAGAGGAAATGGAATGGATGCTAGAAAATGTGGACAGGGAGGACTGTTTCTGGAACCCAAGAGATACTCTGTGATGACTCTTACTACCTCCTTTCCTAATACTAAATATTAACTGAAAACTACAGCAACCAATAAAAAAAAAAAAAAGAGGAATTGAAGATTTAGACTTTTTGGGTAAGAACCTTAGTCAGCTAAAATCCTGGCTGATGGGAAAGAAAACATGGGATATGTAATAGAAGAAGGAAGTTATAAATACCAACCACAGGATTCTGAGGGGTTACAGAAATGAGTACCATAGCAGTTGCACATAGCTTCTTCTTTGTTTGCTGCTGCTGTTTTCATGTGTGTGTGCATGGGTGTGTTTGTATATGCTACCTATTTTATTATTTTCCATCCTTTTTCCCTTGTTACTTAACATGTTTTTGTAAGGCTTAATGTATAATTTAGTATTAGGAAACAGAATATTCAGGTCAAGCTGGGATTGAAAGTGAGGTATAATGAACATAGATATATAATGAACATAGAGATAGCTAGAAATAATTTACATATGAGTTTTACCCACCCCATTTTCTGCGGGAAGGAACAAATAGATATCTATCTGATTTGTTTTTATCTTATCCTTTTAAGTATCAATTTTTTACAAATATTAAATTTGTACAATACAATACAATTTATAAATAGATAAATACACATACATCAGGATTGTATGCTAAAAACCATGATAGCATACATGATCAAAAAAATATTCAAAGACCAAGAGGATACAGCATAGTAGTTGAGAGGTCAGGAATATAGTTTTATTCCCTATGAATGAGCTACTTACTTCTACAAAGAGGGCATTCTATTCCAAAATCCCAGGCCATGCTCACTTGTCCATTCAGTATCATCTAATACATGGCACCAAGTCAGCAACTAAAAGTGCCTTAGTAGCTATACTACAAAGCTACAGTAATCAAAACAGTGTGGTACTGGTACCAAAACAGATATATAGACCAATGGAATAGAACAGAGGCCTCAGAAATAATGCCACACATCTACAACAATCTGATCTTTGACAAACCTGACAAAAGCAAGTGATGGGGAAGGGATTCCCTATTTAATAAACGGTTTTGGGAAAACTGCCTAGCCATATGCAGAAAACTGAAACTGGATGCCTTCCTTATGCCTTATACAAAAATTAACTCAAAATGGATTAAAGACTTAAACATAGGACCTAAAACCACAAAAACTCTAGAAGAAAACCTAGGCAATACTATTCAGGACATAGGCATGGGCAAAGAATTAATGACTAAAACACCAAAAGCAATGGCAACAAAAGCAAAAATTGACAAATGGGATCTAATTAAACTAAAGAGCTTCTGTACAGCAAAAGAAACTATCATCAGAGTGAAGAGGCAACTTATGGAATGGGAGAAAATTTTTGCATAGGAGAAAATTTTTGCAATCTATCCATCTGACAAATGGCTAACATCCAGAATCTACAAGGAACTTAAACAAATTTACAAGAAAAAAATAAACAACCCCATCAGAAAGTGGGTGAAGTATATGAACAGACACTTCTCAAAAGAAGACATTTATGTGGCCAACAAACATATGAAAAAAAGCTCATCATCACAGGTCATTAGAGAAATCAAAATCAAAATCACAATGAGATACTATCTCATACCAGTTAGAATGGTGATCATTAAAAAGTCAGCAAACAACAGATGCTAGAGAGGATATGAAAAAATAGAAATGCTTTTACACTGTTGGTGGGAGTATAAATTAGTTAAACCATTGTGGAAGACAGTGTGGCAATTCCTCAAGGTTCTAGAACTGGAAATATCATTTGACCTAGCAATCCCATTACTGGGTATATACCCAAAGAATTATTAATCATTCTACTATAAAGACACATGCATACATATGTTTATTGTAGCACTATTCACAATAGCAAAGACTTGGAACCAATCCAAACGCCCATCATTTTTAGACTGGATAAAGAAAATGTGGCACGTATACACCATGAAATAGTATGAAACTGTAAAAAGGATGAGTTCATGTCATTTGCAGGGACATGGATAAAGCTGGAAATCATCATTCTCAGCAAACTGACACAGGGACAGAAAACCAAATACCACATATTCTCACTCATAAGTGGGAGTTGAAATGAGAACACATGGACACAGGAAAGGGAACATCATAGGCTGTGGCCTGTCGGGGTTTCGGGGACAAGGGGAGGGATAGCATTAGGAGAAATACCTAATGTAGATGCTGGGTCGATGGGTGCAGCAAACCACCATGTCACGTGTATACCTATGTAACAAACCTGCACATTCTGCACATGTATCCCAGAACTTAAAATATAATTTTTAAAAAGAGTGTCTTAGTAGAATACATACATCTTTCTACTTAGAGTCCACACTGTTGGCATCAGTTCTGGAAGCCAGAGACTACACACCCTGAACAAATGGGTCTGTTGAGGTCATTTGACTTAGTTGGTAAGCTCCTGAAAGGTGGTGATGTAGTTAGTTTATAGTGTACTTGTTCTTTCACATTCTATCTAGCATAAACCTGTACAAATGACCCTCTGGAGTTCCAAAAGTATAGGAGTGACTAATGTTCTCAAAGATACTGAAGGATTATACAAGAATACAATGCCTCCCAATCAACTTAGAAGACTATCAATCATCCTCAGTTTTGTGAACTCTTGGAACAATGCAGTACTCTGTTAGAAAAGATACTTCATTAATTTCAGTATTTCCTCCAGCCAAGTTTGACAACAAATTATTATAGTGTTTCTTTTGTTCCATCATTCATCTGATCCCTCTATCCTTATCCTCATTCCCTGCACATGTATTTACTGAACACTTACCAAGTAAATAGACATAAGAAAATTTACAGGGAAAGAAAATGTCAAAGTCTTCATTTTCTTTACCTGTAAGATTAAGGAATTGAAGTCTAATAACCCTTCAAAATTTCTCTAACAGAGTTAAGAGTTCTGCATCAAGCAATGCATGCTAGGCATCCTAACTTGCTTTCCAATGATGGATTGTTAGCTAAACTACCCAAGCCCCAGCCCCTAAAATTGAAAGTCCTCTTCTTTTGAACCCATGTTCTTCTCTCTACAAGTCTTTTTTATAATTTTTAATTTTTATGGGGATGTAGTAGGTGTATATATTTGTGGTTACATGAGAGATTTTGTTATAGGCATGCAATGTGTAATATTCACATCGGGTAAATGGGGTATCAATCGCCACAAGCATTTATAATTTATGTAACAATCCAATTACATGTTTTTATTTATTTTTATTTTTATTTATTTATTTATTTATTTTAGACAGTCTCACTGTATTGCCCGGGCTGGAGTGCAGTGGTGCAATCTTGGCTCACTGCAACCTTCGTGTCCCGAGTTCCAGTGATTCTCCTGCCTCAGCCTCCCAAGTAGCTGGGATTATAGGCGCATGTGACCATGCCCAGTTAATTTTTGTACTTTTAGTAGAGACAGGGTTTTGCCGTGTTGGTCAGGTTGGTCCCAAACTCCTGACCTCAGGAGATCTGCCCGTCTCGGCCTCCCAAAGTGCTGGGATTACAGGTGTGAACCACCATGCCTGGCCCAATCCAATTATATTCTTTTAATTATTTTATAATGTACAATTAAACTATTTTTGACTGTAGTTACTGTACTACTTCATTCTCACACTGCTATAAAGAAATACCGGAGACTAGATAATTTATAAAGAAAAGAGGGGCGTGACATGGTGGCTCACTTCCAGCACTTTGGGAGGCCGAGGTGGGTGGATTGCCTGAGTTCAGGAGTTCAAGACCAGCCTGGCCAACATGGTGAAACCCCTTCTCTATTAAAAACACAAAAACTAGCTGGGCGTGGTGGTGCACACCTATAATCCCAGCTACTCAGGAAGCTTAGGCAGAGTAATTGCTTGAACCCAGGAGACAGAGATTGCAGTGAGCTGAGATCACATCACTGCACTCCAACTTGGGCAATAGAGCAAGACTCTATCTGAAAAAAAAAAGAGGTTTAATCGACTTACAAGATATACAGGAAACATGTCAGAGTCTGCTTCTGAGGAGGTCTCAGGAAGCTTTCTCTCATGGCAGAAGGCAAAGCAGAAGCTTCCTGCATATTTTATAGAACAATTTAATTGTTCACAGGAAACCCACTCTTTTTTTTTTTTTAATTTTAATTTTTATTTTTTATTATACTTTAAGTTCTAGGGTACATGTGCATAATGTGCAGGTTTGTTACATATGTATACTTGTGCCATGTTGGTGT